>NC_085096.1:3655482-3672982 GCF_963422355.1 Corticium candelabrum
CTGCGCAACCGTTTAGTCTATTACAGTGGGGAATTGCTTGTACATACATATAGAAATTTGCAGGTTTGTAGTGGTGTGGGATTGAAATGCTTTTCGACGGAGTAGATTTTATCATAGACCATGTTACCTTTTGTTTGTCCTAATAAAGTTATAAAAATAACTGATTACGAAGGTCATACTGCAATTGCGCATCTATAGCTCGAGAGCCCCGTGCAACTCATCTCTAGCAAATGCTATGACCACGGCTTCAGATGATGGTCATGACCACATGTTGGGATTGTGTTACAATACCGTTGTGTCACAACAAAGGCACAGTCGATCTGGACGAGGTAATGGAATAGGCCGCAGATTGTGCATGGTCAAGAGGAAATCGTGAGTCAATGACCCAAATTTAGATAGGTATGTTATAGGTGGCAAGTAGCTATCACAACAACTTCGTAAGCTTGGGTCGTAATTAGAGTGTCAACAATTTTGATCCACTCATGACCTAGGCCACATGCAGATAGTAGTCAGGAAAAATGGTGCGTCTGTGTTAAAATTTGGGCTTCGTATAATATACCGCACGTTGCAATCACAGACATAATGTACCACTCTGTTACTATTGGGGCGCCTCCGACGTTGTCTTTGCCATGAAGCACGCAAGAAGGAATGGTCACACAAACACCGTGATTGTATTCTACATATGGGGTGTCACTAACCTCACATGGGCGACAACGTGTGCTCTAGAGGTTGGTCAACAAAACATCGTATGTTTATGTCACAAATAGAACATCATCGATTGAAACAGAATCCCAAAAGACTCGTTAATAGAAAATAGTATCATGCACTACATACTATTGCTTCCATTAACATCGATGCTTGAACATACTATTTCAGAAAAGGTGACTTTATATGTTTTAGTTCATAAGTAGTAGGTTTCTGGATAGAGGATGCGATTTTATAAAAAACTGGCATACAACAAAGTTCGTCGTTCGGATCTTCTTTCATCTCTTCTTCTTGTTAACGTTTATACGAAGTTTTCTCCACGTCTACATCTTCGGGGGGTAATGCTCACAACACGCAATGCCGAGGCACACGCCTCACTTTCGACGATCTGACTTTGCTCAACAACAGTGTGGACTCATCAACGAAAACGTCTAATCAAATACGAACAAGTTATGCGTGTGTTTTATAGATCTTATTCAAGGGGTTTTGGACACTCTACAATTTAACGTATCACTTTCTCAATGCGATAAACGTCATTGGACGTGATCTTTACCTTTGGCTTGTGAAAGGAGTAATATTCGGTATCTTTAATCAATCTCTGATTTGTGTGTTATCTTGTTGGTGTTTTAAATTTGGACGATTTTGAAACTTGCTACGGTCCAATTACTTTTTTATCTCTCACAAGAACTGTCATTTTGTAAACATTTCAACACAATCATCGACTTGGAATTTAGACCTATACTGTATGGACTGTTCGTCATTATACAGATGGTTTCAAATGATGAACTTCCTCTAGCTGGCTTTCATGGACATTATTCGCATACATCGCTGAAATGGTAGATTGCTTCAACAGGGTATCGATCATTGATATGCCTGTGAGTGTGGTTGGCGTAGAAGCAATTTCACATCCTCCTTTTAAATTCCAACTAAAACTTTCTATTCCTAAACTTTAATTTAGTTCAAATGCCTGTGAACTCTTTTCTTTTAACCAGCGATCTATTTTTTCATCGCAAATTCACCGCTACTATCTCCTCACAAGTTTTTGTTTTTTAATTAAATTCCGAAGGTTATATGATGTCTTCACCCATTAAAATGTAAAGAAATTGACCACTCTTACTTGCTATAAACACGTTGATAACGCTGAAAAGATACTTGACCCGCGCTTTGTCATTTTTAGAACGATTACATATCGACTAAATCTGTAGTATCGTACAGAGCACCGACGATCACGCGCTTCGTTAAAAACCAATATCTAATAAGTTTGTGGAGTTATTCAGCGAGTTGATCCGTCCATACTAGTTTTCTACAATCCCTACCAGCAGTGACAGGCAACCTCAAACCTTTACCAACAGTGCCTTGTGATCCGGTGTCACGTCTCCTGTCGCTTAAAAAAGTATACGTGATAGATAATGCATGTATCCTATACTATAATACGTCAACTCGTGTGTCCGTCTGTCTAGATGGATTTCGGATGGATTGATTTCTGCAAAACGACGACCGACGCGACTCCGGTCTCCGATCGTGGGCAAACGCTGCGACCAGCTTGAGTTTGGCCATCGAAAACAAACGGTCGAGTGATGTTTCGCCTAAACTGCCTGCGATGGAAAGAAAACAAGACGTTGGCGACCTAAAATGAATTGCGCCGGAGTTTGTTTGCTGCATTAATTACCGAGTATGCGAATGTAACTTGTGCTCGTCAGCCACTTCCTGCCATCATCTGGACTAGAGTATAGAGTGCAAGATGCGTCTGATGCAGTCATAGGTTTTAATTCGGCTCAACGGACCGTGTGTCGGTGCGTGCTTAATTCCGTCAGTATGTCACTGAAAGTGTGTCTTCATGGCGAAAGTGGAGCCATTCTCTAGGAATAGATCCTGACGTTTCATGTGAGAAGTGTCTGATGGGGAACGTTTAGAGTCCAAACTGCGCTGTCTGGAGTGTGTAAGATGCATAAATTAGTAGGACTAGTGTATTGTAAACGCGCGAAGATAAATTGCTACCGACCATGAACAGGAAAAATTACTGTGTGTGTACGTGCGTGTGTGTGCGTGTGTGTGTGCGTGTGTGTGTGTGTGTGTGTGTGTGTGTGTGTGTGTGTGTGTGTGTGTGTGAGAGTGGTGTGTGTGTTAGTGTGTGAGAATGGTGTGTGTGTGTTTGTGCGTGTGCGTGTGTATTTGCCGTGTGTTTTGTCTCTAGAGTAACACGTGGACTCGTCCTACAATGAGATTGTAAGATGGGGTTACTCTGGTACATGCCATGTAGCTAATACGATCTAGGTGCTAGCTCAATTTCTACCGCCCATAAAGCGGGTGAGGGCTAGTAAGCTAATAATAGCGGTGACAAAGCGGTTTATTTCTGACTGACATAATTCCATCTGACTTATGCGTACGTCCGAATGCTAGCTAGAGAAGCGTGAGTGTGTATATCAAGTTGAGTATCTGATAAAGAAACTCTGTCAGCTCCTGCGTACCCTTCTGAACTAGAATCATGTCAGTCCGGTTCGCAAAATTCTTGGTGCTGTAGGAGAGAACTTTTCACACCTTATGTAGAGCACGGCCTACCAAAAATGCGTCGATATAACGAAAAAGTTTAGAAAAGGTTTCAGAGTAAACGAGTGGGAGAAAGTTGAAGGGCTTCATAGTTAGTACTGTCAACTTGAAACTGAAGTGTGTGTTGTGATATACGTTTAAGACAGCCGAACCGGTTTCAGACATATTCGACTGCTCTCTCGATATGTTTACATCTTGGACGTCGACTGGCGGTGCGCGCCCTTGATGAGTACAGATAGTAGAGACTACGAGAAGAACCAAATGAGGGAGTTAAGGCGTGGTATCAATCTAATTCTGGCATCATCTTTTCTGTAATGCTCTACTGTAGCTCCGAAACAAAATGTCCTTAATTCATAATACATTAATTTACATATTGGATTTTTTAAATTAAGTACTTCAAAATTAGTTATTTCATAGTAATTTTCAGAAGGACGGAATAGAATAAAAATAACTTAGGGATGAAAGAAAACGCTTAAGTCTACAGCGCAGCAGGAACAATAGCAAAATGTCGTTCTTGTCTATGGCGACTGTATTGTACAAACGTAGGTACTTTGAAGCGCTAGATGACTGTCGCAGATTGTTTTTTGTGCGATGAACGCTAGTCACACGCAATACTGTGAATGGTATAGCGCCAGCGTCCTCGCTAATGCTTGAGTTTGTGTTCTTGTCAGCGTCCAGGACGCCTGAAGGACGATGTACCAGCTTCGTACTGTGAACCGAGCATTATTGTCAGAAAAAACCCATCCCACTCTCTAGTTTGTGGTCTGTCAAAGTTGGTTTCAAATGGAGTTTAATGAACCAGTTACACGTAGTTGAATTTGTCTGGAGATGCGCTGCTGGGCGAACGCGCACTGCGGACTCACGATGGTCCTGCGATAAACGGAGCATGTGCATCGCTAGCGACCACCCCGCCCCCGATGGCGCAGCAAGGGTACCCAGAGCCCGTGTGTTTCGTTTCGTTTCGTTTCGTTTCGTTTCGTTTCGTTTCCTTTCCTTTCGTTTCGTTCATGGCAGAGAGTGAGAATTTAAGATAGGAGAATATCAAAAGAGCAAGTACGCCCTCGCGACGAAAACAGCCAGGGCCGCTGGATTCACCACTGACAGACCGCCTGCTCAAGAGACAACAGATAGATGACTCGGCTCCTTCCAAGGTTGCTAATTATCTCAATTCCGCGTGCTTTTTCTGCCGTCGCTGCGTTTTCGCGCTGTTTTGGTGCCAAGTGATCGCGTATATCCGGGAGAGGATATCGCGCGCGAGCGGGCACACAGCGCGACAGAGTACCTGGTTTTAGCGAAGTTATTTGTTGCAGCGGTTGCAGCTGATAGGGCATATGAGATTGTAGCTGGTTGCAATGAGAAAAGGGTAGTTGCTCTGGGCATTGGCGTGTCAAGTATGGCGCTGATGCAAGCAACCACATTGCGAGAGCCCGAGAATGTTGAGGAGAGAGCATGTTGCAAGCAAGAGCGGCAGTCCCGTCTACTTATGCAAATCTCGTGCACAGAGATACATTTTGTGGCACGACCGGTAGCGGTTGCGGGCACTGTCTTGTCGCTGTGGAGCGCAATGCCAGTTGCAGTCAGAAGAGATGTTTGGCGAGACTACTGGCAGCAGTTGCGGGCACCATCGCGTCGCGATGGGGCGCAGAGCCAGTGACAGTGCAAAGAGATGTTTGGCAGCACGACAGGTAGCGGTTGCGGGCACCGTCTTGTCACGGTGGGGCGCAGTACCGGTGGCAGTGCAGAGAGATGTTTGGCGGCACGAATGGTAGCAGTTGCGGGCACCGTCTCGTGGCGGTGGGGTGGCAGTGCAGCGAGAAGACTGAACAGAGAGGCATCTTGCCAGCGACTGGGGCAGTTCGTCTGCTTATGCATCTAGGGCTCGATCACAGAGAAAGGTCTGGCGGCACGCTGGCAGCGGTTGCTGGCACCGTCCCTTCACCATGGAGAGCAGTGCTGGCTTGAAAACTGGTGTAATGTTCGCCGTTGTAAGCATTAGCAGTCGCGAACACCGTCTCAGCAAGATAAGTAACAAAGCAGGCGGCAATAACGGTGAGCAGTGACTTGAATGGTAGCCGTTGCGGATGGCTTTGCAACGCGTTGGGACGGGATCATGGTTAGTCTGTTGGCGAGATGTAATCGCGTAGAGGTGGTAGGTCTGTGATGATAACAGGCAGGCGGTCTTTTGATCGTGCAGCACGAACAGCAGCATTGCTGTGCGCAGTCCAATCGCGAGGGGTCGCAGAACTGGTAAGTGAGACTAGACTACGGTGGTCTAGTGCATGGGCGCAGTCTGGGATAGAGTCAGGCTTGCAATTCACGAGCTGTTTAAGCGGCTTGGTTTGGCAGGGTTGGGCATATTGTCAGAAGCAGAAGCAGTGTCCTACGTAAAGTTGGTCGATGGCGACGAACCTGTGCGGATGGTGGGTAAGAGTACGCGCATGCTCAGTTGTGCCCTTGCCTTTCGCGCGTTCCGGCTTACGACTCGATAGTGATTTTCTTGGTTTATGCAAAAACAACAGTAACAGCCAACATGTGGGACCTCCGTAGATGCGCGGGCGGTGGTGTCTCCCCATCAGCTCCAGGAAATGATGGAGCAAACCGCCAGGAGGGCAGTCGACGAATTCTCGCGGCGGTCGTCGGCTAGCAGGTCGCCAACAGGTCCAGATAGCATAGTTAACGATTTCACAAAAAGTTTGTGCTGTACGCACCGAGCGTAAGTGGCTATTCGTGCGCTGTGTCGTACATCGGCCGGAGGACTATGCAGCGGTGTTCCTTTTGATTGCGTACAAGGAGGAATAAAGTGGGTAGTGCCATTCGGTTTGCACGTCTACTTGCGCGCAGGAAGCGGTCGCCGTTGAGCACGGTAACAGCAGGTAATCATGGACATTTTTATGTGGGGACAGGCAAAGTCCGGGAGATACTGTGGGGTATCCGAGAACAGGCGAGGTTCTGGATGGCCTTGAGCGCGGGTATCTGTGAAACGCAGGTTCCGTTCGTACATCGCATGTAGTAAATCTAGCTCCGCAGAGCAGACGGGGTAAAGCAACTGGGCTGGTAGCTTTTGCGGAACCGTTGTCAGACGGGGGCGCAGTGCCAGAAGTGGCCAGCAAAAGAGAAAACGCATGCGTAAAGATGGCGACCCCGCTGGTGGCTGTAACGGGCCGATGGCAGTGCCAGTGGCGGGCAACGCACAAGCGGAAAAGTACATAAATGCATATGGCGAGTTTACAGCAAGGCAGGTTGTACATAATCAACAAAAAAAAGCCTTAATGACCGACAGGAAATGCAAACGTATGATGACTGTAATGACGGCTATGCCGTACTGCGGAGCCATCGGCGGATGTTGGGCACGGGACCAGTGAAGTGCAGCGAATGGGCCAGGCTGGAAGCCACGGCAACGTCGGCAGATGGTCGATGCGGGACCGGGCGGCGATTGTGCCGGTGGCGGCGCTGGCGGTCTGTGGAATCAAAGGTGACCGTCTACGTTGAGCATTGTGGTGCAAGGGCGACGCGGAGGACACGCGTTGCACAAATGGCTAGTAGCAGGCGGAGAACACTTCATTGGCTTGCGGGTGTCGAGGCTGGTCTGAGTGCGTAGCCAGTGGCGAGGGCGATAGGTCACATGCAACTGCTCACAGACTAGGTAGAGGAGCGGCCGCGTCTAGTCTTTGGAGAGACGGCGGTACCTTGCCGGGGATCTCCGTTCTTTCTAAGTGAGTTCTTTTTCGCCTATACCGGAGAAATGGTTGAAGACAACCCAAGCGGAAGAGTGTGGAGATTGCAGACCCGCTGCCAGACAGTGTCGAGTTGCAACAACTCGAGGATGGCGCTCCGCGGAGAGCACAGCTCTGTCCTTTGATGCATGCACTGCCATAATCGCTGAAAAGCATCCCAACAGGGTGAAAATACCTCTTGGCGTACCTTCGGCTGATCGTAACAATTGCAACTAGCTGATCGACACCACATTTAGTAGGTATGTGCGGGAGAAACCTTCTCCATGTATAAATATTCGTTGGGCTTTGCTGGACCGCTGTTGTGGGCTGGGGCTCCGTCGTGTGGACTGTGCGTGGAAACTGGCCATGCAACAAAAGAGTATGTTCTGCCGATGCGGCGCCCAGGCCGAGCTCGCACGTCGCTCTTACTCATTTGCCATTTTTCACCGTGTCCTGCGGAAGTGCCCAGGCGGAGTGCCGTTGTGTTGTGGGTGGAACCTGTGATCGTGTAATGGGGCGCAATCGTGCGCTTACAAGCACGCGTGTGGCACATGCGGAGTGCCGGGCTGGTGGCTACGGGAGAGGGGCGCGGTTACTACGGTAAAAGGGGCGTTCAAAGTCACAGACCGGAAGGTGGACGAATAGCTGCCCGTGGTGGGGCTGTTGGATTTCGACGCTGAATTGGCGGCCAGTGGCTGTGGTGTGTTTGCGTGTGGAGATCTGCTCGTTGCTCCAGACTACAGGTGGTCGGCCGCCTTCTTCCCTAAATAGCACCGCAGTCGGATGCGTGTGGCTCGTGAGGCCGCTGGTCAGTGGTGGAAAATTCATTTTTTCAGCTGCATTGCATGGCTCACATCTTGGGTTGAAGTTCTCATTCCTCCCTGGAAGATGGTCCCGGTGGCGTTGACCGTGGTTGGTTTTGGGAGCAGACTCCGTGGCCGTTTTATTTCGTTCAGTTTGAGTCGGACGCCACTGCGGTCGTGGCGGCACGTAGACCGTGCGGAGGTGCGGAACACAGTCGCTGTCGCGGTTTCGCGAAATATGCGTACAGATTACTGGTTTTTGGTTCATTTTTGAGCCGGCTCCTCGTTCAGTGACACCAAACGTGGCGGCGTTGATATGCGACATTGACTGGACGTCGGACTGCTTGAACGATCGGTTTATTGCTTGTTTGGCGATGGGTTAGCCCCGCTCACGTTGCATGCATACCATTCAGGGTACTCACGGTATCAACAGTCCTGCAAGCGAACCTGTGTCGCACTAATCTGAATCCCGACATCTGAACGAGCTCTATGCTTGTTAATGGCGTTCCTAGCGCACGAATGTATCTCGCACTCTTCTCGCAGGGATGCCCTGTTAGCGGTGCTCCATGTTGGCATTCTTCACAGTTTTATGAACTCCCTTGCAGTCTTCGCCGCTGTTGGTGTACTGGTCTTACGAGGCGTTACGCGGTCCCAAATGGCGGCAGCGATTACCAATCACTCCAGATGTGTACTGCTCAGACTGACAGATCACTGGACCCCAAAGAGTGGACGAGCTTGACGCGGTGATGCTTTGGGCTGATGATTATTTGGTTTACTGCACTGGGGCGAAGTTACAGTACAGGACAGTTTGTGCCGGCTGTTGAATCGTCGGTTTATCTGACAGTTAGTGATCTTGTGGCAGACTCCATCTCGAATCCGTCCCTCATAAGAGTTTGGCTCATGTAGTCAAAAAGTTGACCCGTTCCAGCATGGTGTGGATATCCATCTCGGGAGGACGGGTACCGCTTTATGTCCTATTACGACAATGCTAGTACACCTCGCCAAGCGAGGTCGGAAGGCAGACCCGTTGTTTTCTGTGCTCTGATGGAAGGCCTCTGTCTATGCAACGACTTGTCAAAAAAGTTCGCGCAGCACTAGAAGCTGTGGGTTTGTGTCCGGTTACTAGCGGCACAGATTTAGGAATGAAGCCGCAGCCACACCTGCAGAACTGACTCTACGATCCAGATACTGGTGAGGTGGAGGAGCGAGGCTTGCAAAGCGCTACGTAAAATTTTGTCGCCAAGATTCTAGCGGTATACTCTCAGTCGTTAGTAGCTTCCCGCCAGAGACGGAGCGATGGCAAGTTTGCTGAAGACATGGCGGTAGCATGAGTGCATTCCATCCGGCGTCTAGTTGTACAGTGTACTTGCGTGCATGGTTGCTTTCGTACGAGCGTGTATTATAGACACATACTCACTAAGCAGTACCAAGGCACTCATCCCCTGACAACTGAGCGGCGGTACGTAGCTGAATGAGTCATGGAGAGGTAGATCCTGATAAAGTGGTTCCAGATTGGGTGCGGGGCTATCTCGCCGTTGGGCGTGGTCACCTTCCTTATTGGCCGGAGTTCGGTCTGACGTCCCGGATTCGCGCTGAACGTCGGTTCTCCTGGACCATTATGGGCTAGGCCGGGCTCCACCCACTCTCCACGGCCACGCCTTAATTATGTAGGCTGGCTCAGGTAAGTGGTCGCATCAAGTGGGCAAATGAACATCACTGCAAAACTGACGGAGGTAAGAATTCAAAAAGAAATAACATATTTTGGCATGCACCCAATTTTTTAATGGCTTTTTGATTATGTCAATGACAGTCACTATTTATTATAATGAAAGCAGCTCCTAATGTTTAAACAACAAATACACAAGTTCGAATAGCTAACAATCAATGGCTTACGTTCTCTCTGATTGAAATTTGAAGCATTGCCCAAGATTCCGCATTAAAAAGATATACACCATCACTGTATATATCTCTAAACATGAGAGCATAGCGAGCAGCAAGAGATGATTTGCCGATACCTACGTGGCCACGAATCACCTAAACACGAGAATATCGTGACATATTGCAAGAACGGTAGACGTTTAAGGTAGTCATTATTTCATCACCAGAAAACAGAATTTTAGTGCATGCGATTGAGAAGAGAAACGATCGTCATCTCCTAACAATTGCCGTTTTATGTCATTAAGTTCTTTCTCACGACCGCATAATGTTCTGTCATCACGAAGATTGCGCGAAAAGATAGACTCTGCAAATGAACATGAACAACAAAAATGTCTAAATGAAAGACTACATTTTGCACTAACGGCAATTCTCCTGTCTTGCACTAATTTTGGATCGTTGTAACTCTTCGACTTTAGATTGTCATCCCAATTATCATTAAATTTATTAGATTTAATTTTACTAACCATTTTCATTTGGTGAGTATTCTCGAGCAACTCTCTCCACCACCACTTTTCCAAAGACCTCTTCTGCATGCCGTCGGTATCCTGCATCCATCAAAGACTCGCACAGCAGCTTAGTAGTCGCTTGTCTGCCATGTTCTTTACGCCATCTTTCTAACATGACTTTTGACTGATCATACAAATTGTCCCGATATTGATATTCAATGTCTTTAATATCACAAGATTGATATGAAGGAGGCCGAAGGCAGCGAGCGACGTCTTTCCATTTTGGTCTAATGCGCCTTGCTAAATGTCTTAACTGGTCATTGCTCGGACATTTATCAATATCTGCAGCAAAGTTGAAAGTTCTTAAATCAACAATACAAAGGCCGTAAACCATGACTAACCTGCTAAAGACTGTAGTAATTCTTCATCCTCCCTCGCACTACACAAATCAAAGTACAATTAGAATAAATTTGAATTGACTTTCTAGCAGCTTAACAGTCAAACAATGACTATTCAACGCAATCAAACTAACGCTTCCTTAACTTTATATCAGTTGAAGTATACTAGTTTGGCAAATGCGTAGACAAAAGATTTTCAAGTAAGCTTTTACCATATATAAAGAAAACTCTACCACTGTTTAATATTTTAGCACAATCATGACTGTTTCCAAAAAGTATGCTTTCTGGTCACTAAACAAAAAGTCAACTACACACTATGTTACTAGAAATATGCCACTAAACAAAATATAGTGGCATGAAAGTCTTACTCGCATGTTTCACAAGCAGTTTGAAGTCTAGAGTTTTCATCTAAACAGAAAAAAACCACAAATATACTGTTGGAAAGACTGTCTATAACAGACTTTAAAATCTTATCACCGTGTGAATGTTGCTGTTCGGGAAGGTTGTTGGATGATTTCCAGGTTGTGTTTTGCAACTGTTCGAACGTCTGTCCAACTGTATCAAAATCTTGTTTCGGCAACTCACGGTCTTTTTCTCTCATAACTTTATGATTCACTGAAGTGTTCCTTCTAGCTAAGCGGCTCATTGATGTAAGAAAGTAACTTCGTTGTAATTGTAAAAGTTCAAATGGAGTATTCTTGTATCCACTAAAGATGGTGCGTTTGAAAACTGCAGCGGGTTCAAAGATATCATCTCCTTCTACATTTGGCAATTGTGGAGCACTGCTTCCTCTCTTGCCTGCGCTACTAGCACTTTCTAATTCTTTCATACTTTCTAACAAACCGTTGATGGTAACTCTCAGTTCTTCTTGTTCTTTCATGCTCAAGACCTCTTTTGTTGGTAGCAACCGTTTCTTGCCAACTAAGTTTAGTACAGCTCTAATAATTGCAGAGCTGCCTGCCAGGTGTTGTTTTGCAGCCATCCTTTCCTTACAGTTTTCATCAATGACGTGGCTTGCAGATTGTACTGGCAGCATTCTAGAAACTTTCTTGGGCATTCCAGAAAGACCTATAACCCAACGACCATTATATGCAGAAACATTACATCTTACAATATAGAGACACAACACGTAATACTGAAATCATGTACAACGTCCCTAGCCATATTGTTGTAAACATGCCAAAGTGTAAACCAACAACAAGGTATTTAACCGCTGCAGACCATACCAGCATCCAATTTTGCTATAACCGTCTTCATCTGTTGCACAGTATTTTGATCATCATTGACTGCAATCTATTGCCTCAAACTTTCTGACAACTTGTTAGTGTCAAGTTTCATGTCTTCTTGCTCCTTGGTACTCAGAGAACTACCGGTCTTCAACAAGAACTTGTTGTCCATCAAGTTCACTAAAGCAGTAATGAATGCAGAACTATGAAACAGCTGCTCTCTTGCTGCTGTTCTCTTCTTATCCTCTTTGCATGCAACATTGGCTGCAACTTCTATTGCAACAACTCTTGTAGGCTTTTTTCATATTTCCGGGTAATTTAGAATACAAGCAAAAATGGAATAATAACGTTTCTAGTAACGCATAAAACTTTGTAAAAAAATCAAATTAAATTAAACTCTTAGCATCAAATCCTGTCATTGCAGCATATATCTGTCTAGCATTAATCTCTCTATTCACGCGCAATAATTGTCAAACTGCAAAAAAAATTTTAGTAGGCAGAGTAAATTTCAACACGTACGCAGAAGCATGCAAGAAGTGATAGAAAATCTGTGTTAACTATTGTACTAATTTTGTACATTATTGTCTGTTTGCAACAAACGGCGTCAAGGCTAAACCGATCACCATAGAATTTGCGATGGTATTTTGCCCTGGTCTTGCAAATAGCATAACGGGCAGGCCCGGATCCAAATAGGGGGTTCAGGGGGTTGAAATCCCTTTATTTTCAATAGGCGTGGTTCAATAATTTTATACAATTTCGTTAGAAAAGAGAATTTAGTAATGCTATAAATAACTGCTAACAGTTAACTCCCTCTTTCAAAAATTCCTGGTTCCGGCGCTGACAGGACAATTAGACAAGGTCAACAGCCTTTTACTTTTGAAAACGGATTAGATGCTTAAGTATCGGCGGTTACATGGGCATTAGTCAATACCCCAGTGTCTGAATAATTATTAATGTAAAGATGGCCTTGATGATATCCATATACTTGTACATGAAAAACTAATCATGCATGTACCAGAATAAGAGGTGATTGCATAATCAATGTCTTGCACTATAGTATTCTGCTATTCCAACTTTCATTTCGCCTAAAGATTTCATCAGCTTGGCACTTGTAATAACTTAATTTGCTTTGACAAACAGGAGCAAGTCAGGTAGTTCTAGTAGACTCTATTAAGACTTACCATTCATGTGTTGTTCTTCTTCTTGTTTAATGCAAGCGAGATCATACCGGCTAGTCAACATCTGTAGTTGACTCGCTCTAGGACTCAACGTGTCAGTCATTTTGAAAATTTTTGTGCGTTCATCCTGTTTGTCTGTCACCAGTATCTGCCTTTCCAGAATGAACTCCCGTGCACATGCCAGCTCCTCCTTGTCATCATCAAGAAAAACATCAGTTACTCTGCCATGACCGACCAAAGCAACTGCTTGAGTAGCAACACAGAAAGGGTTTCCATGTGACACATCCCTTATTGCTAAAAAAGGAAACATTAGAACACATACAATCGACGAGACAAGAGTGATTCGCTAAATAGGCTGGTACACGAAGCAATGTACGATTACAAGCACTTCCAGCTCTATGCCTACTCAGATAAAACACATTAAGAATTCCAAACTGCTTAATTATTCAATTACTAGCTTTGTCATTATATAAATATTGTATACAATTTGCACCACTAAAGACTATTAGTATAATTAAATAATCTTTATCAGAAAGAGACAAGCTTCTGTTATGCACTTGATAACTGTAAATGCATGAGCATCGACAAATCAAAATGTGCAGTCTCCGATGCACTAAAACCAATCGAAATTCAGTCGGCAAAATGGTCAATGATGTTTGATACTCCCTATTTTGCACTAATTATAACATCAATTGAATTGATTTTAAATATGTCGAGGTCATATGCACACTAAATGCAATATAAATGATGTACCTAAACCATTAGTTAGATTATATTCAATTACTAATAAAAACTACATTAAATTTTCTTTAAAAATTAGTTAGATAAATGAAATTTTATTTCAATGGCCTGTATAAGAATCTCCTTCATTATCAACAAGACCTTTGAACCTGCTATTCCCATTATGTCAGAGCAAACGCTTTCAGTCAATATGACAAGGCTTACCTTTGTTGCATGTCTCAAGATGCGACAAACATTCCACATCTGCACTCTGTCTTATGAGATTTCTCATCTCTGTAAAGTTTTGGCTAAACGTTTCAGCGTCTGCCATAAAGGCTTGTGGTCGTCTTTGTACTGGTGGCAGCTGCATTTGTCTCATCATCTGATTGATGCCATTTAGTAAAGATTTGCTGACTTTCAGTTGCTTTTTACCTACATGCTTTTTATACCTCTTCATAATAAAGTCCAAACATCAACCTAGATAAAAATGTAATATTAAACATCACTAACTAAACGATCTTACTATTAAGCTGTTTCATTATAATTTTATTATAATTTTATTATAGTTTCATTTTGATCTCTTTCCGTCCTCTCCATGCTTAATGCTACCCATAACAATAGAGTCCAGCTTGGGGATAGTTGACAACCTAGGCGAGACGTTTCTCCGCCCACTTGACAAACAGCTAGTATATCTCTATGAATATCTCTAGGAGTGACGCATAGGTGTGAGATCGGTACAGATACAATCACAATCTCCTAGTGGACACATGCATTGATGCGTGGAAAACAAAGCCATCAATAACCCTAGGAACGCATTCACTACGGACAGTAATACCGCTGTTGACGAACTACTCGACAAGCGACCATATTTGAATAATTAGCACGTAAGCCAGTTGTCTTCGCACGCTCTCAAAGGTATGAAATAGCTATTAGAACTCGACAATCCCACGTGTTACCTAATGTCTCTACACCACTGCTCACTCTCGATTTTCATGTTGATAATTAGCAGTCTACTTCTCTATGTCTGATCTATTTCAGTCCTCTCCATTCTTAATACTACTCATATCAATAATGAACAGGTAGGGGACAGTTGACAATCTAGGCGAGACGTTTTCTTCGCCCACTTGACAATCTCTATGAATATCTTAAGAATCCAGTGCAAGGCGCGCATATGTGGGCAGACACTCATTCGGAACACATGCAATGATGCATGGAAAAAAGCCATCATTAACCCTAGGAGCGCATGCAATAGGGTAACAGTAATACCGCTGTAGACCAAGGATTCGACGACTCGATAACCGACCATATCGCTGATGCTAATTAGGACATTCGCCAGTTGTGTTCACACACTTCCAAAAGGTATCCAATAGCTATCAGATGTCGACATCCCACGTATTACTCAATATATCTGCACCACTCCTCACTCTCGATCTTTGTGTACATAACTAGCAGTCTACATAGGAAAGTAGGAAAAGCAATAGTTGGTAGTGAGAAAAATTATGGCTGACGGTTAAGAGGAGAAACAGAGTAGCGAAGGAATGAGATCAAGGAAATTAGATAGATTACATTGCACACCAAATCCGAGCGTATTCATCTCTAGACATTCTAAATTCACAATGTCATACACATAACTCTATGTCATATGTAATCCAAATATTCCATGTACTGTACTGTACCTAGAGCTCTAGGGTACGTGGCGGAGTGTGTGAAGTCACAGGTGGTCGTTCTAATTGGCCATTAGAAGAGTCACCACATCGTGTGTTACACAGGAAGTAAACAATTCCCTAATTGTTTTGAATACTTATCAGAAACAAGCTCTAGATCATCCTCTTCTCATTAATAGCTTACCAATGATAGAAAAGGCTGATCTAGACGTACATACGTAGCGAGATTCCAAATTTTCCCACGCTGTAACTTTTCCTACTCTAATCGCGCCTATTTTTTGGCGTCTAAATGTACTTGAACTATAACTCGGCTATTAAAAGCTTAGCGATGGTCCGATCCTATTCAAGCCCGTTTTGTATTGATTAGCAATCGCTCTGTTCCCTCTAAGAGACACCGCCTACAAGAACCAGTCACGTATTTGCAAAAATTAGCACTCTATCAAAGAATAATCAAGCACAAAGTTTTAATATAATTCCACATATCGAACTACTCTGTCTTGTGAGTTTGGGTCGGGTGACGACAACCACAAGAACCGCCTAGGCAGTGTTGAAGAGGGCGTGGCCTACACACACAAACCGGCCAACTGGTATGCACAGTAGCCAAGGGTTTAGCACTTAGTGTTTCTTCATATTTTCCTTTCACGCTTTCATATAGTCATTGATCCTTCACCGTTTGTGGTTACAAGTATGGCTAAGCAACAACAATAGACATCTGATCCGATCTCCTCCCACGTCAAATGCTCTCGCTACTCATTCACTTCGACTCACTACAACGTTTGAAGCCTAACTTCAAAATAAATTTTGTTGCAACTAGTTTGAAAGTCATTGATGTGGCAACTCAGTGCATGGCCTCGATACACGTGTAGCTGAAGAACCAACGGCCAACCCAATAGTAGACTAGGAGTCGCCTCATATGACAAAGTCTCATAAAAGTTGAACCATAGCAGCTGGTCTCCCCAATTTTTGAGCTGCATCGTCGTCCTTGTGGGACTCATGGTCTGCGTTTTCCAAAACAATTACCTAATTAATTCTCAACTTGCGTACGGCCGGGTTGCTTGCATGCATTCATGCTACGTATTGCAAAATATAGAACAAACGTCAAGAACAGCTGGCGCACACAGACAAAAGGCTGTTCAACAAATCGCATTTTATGAATTAGAGCGTTCTGGAGGTCTAGGGAAATGTAGCCCTATTCCGCTGTAATTTCTCTAACATTCAGTAACTCTCACCAAACTCTTTCACTGCAGGTCAGGAAGGAAAACGTAACAGCGATCCAATCCACTGAGACACGTATTGACGATGCAGAGTGTCGAAAGCAAATTAAAAGTGGTCAGGCCTAACGCGCGTTACAAAGCGTGGTTATAAATGCTCATATCTGACATCTATCTAATAACTTTTGCCCTAGACATGAACTGAAGTAGTCGCACATATAGCCAACTGGCGAAAGGTCACTTTCTAAAAGCTCACATTGTTCTTTCATGGCGCAGAACGGCCTGACCGGCGCAAATTTTTTGGCTGAGTTAGGGTGAGCGTGGGTGTGGGAAGGTAGGCGTTCCGCGCAACAACTAGACCCACCAACGCGACGTTTAGAACGCATCGCTTACAATTACAGCAGTTTCTTACAGATACACACACAATTCGGCACCGATTGATGGTTGCATAGAGACAGGACCCCTTACCGGGACAACACTACGGGATCGCTGTAAAATAAGCCTCGAAAGAGATTAGTGACGACCACAGACATTACCAAGACTACGGTGTAGCGATTTGGAAGTTTTTCACAAGGGCTCACAGTTTTGAACGTCGTCTAGCTAGCTGCAGCTGCTTTCTCTAGAGATCGAATTCAAGTAAATTGAACGGCATGTAATGTGATCCATATTAAATATAATCTTTTCATTTTTAAGATTATTTTCGGTCTGTTTTAGTATTACTTAGCTAAATTCAGCTGTACTACATGCAGTGTGTACATACATGCATCGAATTGTTTACTATATGTGGCGAATCCAATTTTGTGTGAAATTACACATATACGTGTATAATTTATTTGTTACAAGGGCACTTAGGGCCCAGGCTACTGCGGATGCTTAGTACTTGCTACTTGTTACAATCTACCACTAATCACATGTACAGTCACTACATGCACTTTAGTCACCTCAAACTTC
>NC_085096.1:3675482-3712982 GCF_963422355.1 Corticium candelabrum
AATTCCCGTTGACTGGATTATTGATTCCGTTGAAGCCACTTCGACAGACCCGTTACGGAGAACAGATTTGTCGAACCTGGCATATATAATTTCGACGTGAATCCCGTAACGTGCAAGTCACGTGCTATATCTAGCCCGACAATCCGATCCCCGTATATGACGAATGCCGACTCTCGCCATTTCGAAAGTCCAGTTGAACGTAAACACGGCAGCTCTTCGACGGTCACAGACTGGCAAACGAGTGTGGGAGTATTTTCTCAAGACCCGGATATCAGCAAAAATATCTTTTGTTTGCCAGCGTCGCCCGCAATAAACGACCCGCTCAGCGCGTACCGTCCGACGTTTGGAACGGGCAGTCTAATTTCGGTGGAGATACAATGCGCCGTTCCAGAGATATTCGCGCGCGAGCGGAAGCGAGTGCGATGGGCAGGAAATCGCGTCGCCTTCGGAAAAGTCAGGAAGACGACCACAATCTCACTTTCGACTCGAATGAATTCGGCGCGCGAGCCAAATTCAGCTGAGATCAGACTCGCCGTTTTAAGAAATCCTCCAAGAGACGGACAAACAGACAGACAGACAGACAGACAGACAGACAGACAGACAGACAGACAGACAGACAGACAGACAGACAGACAGACAGGCAGACAGACAGACAGTTAGACAGACAGACAGAAAGACAGAAAGACAAACAGACAGACAGACAGACACCTCTGCTGTAAATATATATATATGTGTGTGTGTATATATATATATATATATATATATATATATATATATATATATATATATATATATTATGCAGTATATTATACGGTATATTATACAGTTTATTATACAGTATGTATATACACTATGTACTAAAATTTTTAAATATATGATACGATATATTATACAGTATACATACAGTATATTATACAGTATAATATACAATATATTCTATAGTATATGATACAGTATATTAAACAGTATATTATACAGTCTATTATACAGTGTACGTACAGCATACATACATACATATATATATATATATATATATATATATATATATATATACCCGGGATATGGTACGTTGAACGGCTGATCTTGTTGTGCTCATATCTTCTGTCTATTCTCGCAATTGCGTGGAACGATAAGTCATCTGGGCTTTCTGAGACGTGACAATGGGAACCTACTTGGAAGTGTATCGCTCTTGGATTAGCGGCTTTGCGTCAGTTGTAAGCCGTGTTCTCTATGGTCTCCCAGCAAAAATTGTGTTCTATTCAGAAGAAGAGTAGGAGGAACTTTAGGATTACGAGAAGCTCTGTTTACGATAATTTTAATTCAGTCGGAGTGGGTATGTGTTGGTTTCTACTTCTTGCTTGGATCGCCATTTTGATTCTACGTTGCGGTGACGTTCATGCTAATCCGGGTCGTGTTGATAAACGAGTGACATCACTATCAGACAGCAATGCTACGGATACATCTGCGACCGTTTCGGTTACTTCTACAGAAGAGGTCTTCACAGTCTGTCCTGTTTGTGATTATAGATCACGTAATCAACAAGCTCTTTGGCAGCATATAAATGCTGAACACATTTCTCGTCAGACATTTCCCAAAATTAACTTTTTCACCTCACACCGGCGTCGTATTAGTTGTATTTGCGGCTTTGCATGTGACAAATGTGGAAAACTTGTCGCAGATCAACGAGTACGGGTCGATCTCGTTGCTGTGGGAGTTTGGAAGATCGCATTTGTCTTCTTGGTTACAGAACCCCTATGCAACATCTGCAAGTGTGGATCTGAATCGTATTAATGAAACTTTCGAGAGTTTTACTGGGTCTGCTATACCGCGAGTCATATTCTCTGACAATGATCTAACCTTGAAAGGTATGCAGGCTGCTTCAGATTTTCTTTTGGGTTCAACTGTTATTGATGAAAATGGCGTACTTGAAGCTGTTATGGACGATATTGTCAGTCTTCCGTTACAAAATACTCCTCATGTTTCCAAATCTGTTAGACCTTTGTTGGCGGAGGTCTTGATGAATGCTCTTAAACACGCACAATATAACGGTATTTGGGGATTTTCCGCTTATTTGCTTTTGCTAAAGCAACTGTTCGTCTGCCTCCTCGAGGTGGAAGGCGAAAACGTTGCGTTCTCGGCTCTTTGATATCTTCTTGACTAAGGAGATGGCAGTCTGGTGATCTTGTTTCTTTATGGGTGGAAGCCATAGCTGATGCAAATGCAAACCCTTCCCTGTCATCTCCAGACCAATTACAAGATTGCAGTGAAAGAAATGCACAGAAAGCTCTCATTCATGCTCGGGAGGGCAAGTGTGGGTCTGCAATTCGTATTCTTGGATCAAATGGTTATGCCGCACATGATGACACTTCTGCTCTAGAAGATATCCGTTGTCGTCATCCCTGCCATCATCTTTATCCTTGGTCAGACACTCATCCTATACCACAAGTTGTCGATACCGCTGCTGTGTTAGACGGTCTAAGGTCATTTCCAAAAGGTACTTCTCCTGGGAGTTCGAAATTACGTGTGCAACACCTTCTCGATGCTATTACTGGCACCATCTCTCCATTACCTGGGGCTTGCCTAGACCAATTGGCTTACCTTATCAACAAGATGCTGTCAGGAAAACTCGACAGAAGAATTGCTCCATGGCTTTGTGGAGCTCCCCTTACTGCTTTAAGGAAGAAGTCTAGTTGTTTCAGACCAATTTCAGTAGGGGACGTATTCCGCCGATTAGCGAGCAAATTATGCTGTTCTGCTGTCCGCCCCTCTCTGCTTAACACTTTTCTTCCCTATGGCCAGGTAGGTGTTGGAATCAAAGGCGACCTGGAGGTGGCAGTTCATGGTGTACGGAAAATTCTTGAAGACTGTGGCCACGACGAGAAGCTATGCTGTGTAAAAGTAGATATGAAGAATGCTTTCAATGAGTGTCACAGAGTGTCCTTTTTACAACGAGTATAGAGAGACTTCTCTGTAATACTCGCTTGGGTTCAGTGGTGTTATCATCGTGCCGAAGAGCTTAGATTTGGACTGCATGGTATTGCTTCTACTGCAGGTGTTCAACAGGGCGATCCTCTGGGACCTTTCTTGTTTTCCTTGGTGTTAGCTAATCTACTTGACAATATTGGTGATGTTCCAGGTATAATCACACAGCTTTGGTACCTGGATGATAAGACATTTGTTGGTTCAAGACACGCTGCGTCTACCTTTTTGAATTCTTTGGATCAGAATGATCCCGCATTTGGAATTCACCCTACAATCAATAAATGTGAAGTCTTTTGGCTATCTGGTAATCAACAGTTCACTCAGTTTGATCATGACATTCGCAGGATTAAGGTCAGTTTGAGTGTATCTGAGGTTCTAGGTTCACCTATTGCTGGGATCAATCATTTCTTTGATAACTTCTTCCAGAATCGTGTTAGTAAAGTCTTAGATGCTCAATCACACCTCTCGGAATTGAATGCTCCTCAAGTTGAGTTGCATCTCTTACGGAGTTGCTTGAGCTTATGCAAGTTAAATCATCTTCTCAGAACCACCCCTCCGGACAATATTATGCATCATCTCCATCGTTATGACGAAGGCCTTCGCCATTCTCTGCAAACTATCTTGGTCTGCTCTGTATTCGATCTTTCGTAGAAGCAGGCTACCCTTCCAATCCGTTTAGATGGCTTTGGCTTTGGAGAAGCTAGTGGAACTGCTCCTGCTGCTTTCTTAGTAGCTGTCACTCTACTCGATGTCAGGCTATGCATCTCATTGCAAAGAACGTTGTTTCGATACGGGATTCCCATTCTGTTCCTGAACAAGATTCTGCTGCTGCCATGATGACTCACTTGCTATGACATACGCTTTTCTTCTCTGATGTTTCACAACACGGTCACCAGAATGGTCTTGATTTTTCTCTTCTGTTTGCTGTTAAAGCTGGCAGCAGCCTCGGGGATCAAGCTCACCTTAGCAATTTGTCTGCTCCCCATTCTGGTTTGTGGTTACGGGCATTTCCAAACCCCGAAGTTGGCCTGTCTATGACCAGAGAGAAGTTTACAACAGCATCTAGTATCTGGTTGGGTTTTCCCATCTTTTCATCACAAAGCTGTACTCTCCGATGTATCTGTGGTCATGTCATAGACAAATATCTCAACCATTTATTACGCTGCGGAAGACGATCATCGAGCAGCGAAAGGCACAACGCCTTAAGAGACGTGCAATTTCAATATCTAATTTCAGATAACAGTGATTTCAAAGTAGAACAGGGCTGCAGTTCGAATAATTACAAGAAGCCAGGTGACCTATTTCATCCTGACTTCTTGGATGGCCGTTGAGCATTTTTTGACAATACAGTCCGTAACTCGACGCTTCCCAGGTTCATTGCTATGCCGCCACTTACGCTGGACAAGCAACAAAAGCATGGGAAAGAGAGAAGGATCTCAAACATAATGATGATGTTTCGCAGGCTGGATCACAATTTTTTTCACTGGCTGTGGAAACTCTTGGATTGTGGTCTCCACAAAGTTTGGAAACTTTGAAAGTTATTGCCAAGAGAGCTGCTTACATCCGCAACATTACTACCAGCCAGTCTGTGGGCCAGCTACACGAACAGTTATCTGTGTGTCTGTGGAAATTTAACACTCGTTTAGTTTTAGATCGTTTTTGTTTAGATTGTGATGACATAACTGTCTTGTCTAATATTTAGTGGTCTAGACATCTAAGTTTAGTTGTACTTGAAGAAATAATATATATGTATATATATATATATATATATATATATATATATATATATATATATATATGTATGGATAAAGTATATTGTATAGTATATAATATTATTGTACAGTATATTTTATAGTATATTGTACAGTGTATTATACGTTATATGTACATTAGACAGGATATTATACAATATGTTATACAGCATATTATACAGTATATTTTACAGTATGTTATATACATAGTATATTATATAGCATATTACAAAGAATATTATACAAAATATTATATAGGATAGTCCACAGTACTCTATACAGCATATTATACAGTATGTTATACATTATATTATACAGTATACTATACAAGATACATCCTACTAAAATGTATATACAAAGATATAGATACATATGTATGCATGCATGTATATATTTATGTATGCATGTACGTATGTGTAGTTTTACGCAATATTTGGTTCGCCACATATAGTAAACAATTCAATGCATGCATGTACACTGCGTGGCGATGTACAGTTGAAGTTATCCAAATAATACTAAAACCGACCGAAAATAATCTTAAAAATAAAAAGATTATCTCTACTATGGATCATATTACCTGCCGTCCAATTTGCGTGAATTTGATCTGTAGAGAAAGAAGCTCGAGCTAGACGGCGTTTAAAAGTGTGAGTTCTTTTGAAAAACTTTTAAATTGCTACACCGTTGTTTTGATAATGTCTGTGGTCGTCACTAATCTTGGTCGAGGTTCATTTTACAACGATCACCGTCGTGTGGTTCCAATGAGGAGTTCCGTCTCAATGTAGCCATCAATCGGTGCCGAATTGTGTGTGTGTCTGCAAGAAACTGTTGTAACTGTAAGCGATGCGTTCTAAACGTTGCTTGGTGGTTTTAGCTGTCGCGCGGAACGCCTACCTGCCTACCCCAGCGATCACCCTAATTCAACCCCAAAAATCGCCCTGACAGGCCCCTAAACTAATATGAACATCTGTTCTAATCCTAACCAAGGAGCGCAAGGATTTGCGGCAACGCATGGCAATCCCTTTTTGAGTGCTTTTCGATTACTCACAAAGAAGATTTTATAACTTTGTATTGCGATATTCAGCTATCCTCAAAGCTACAGATAAGTACACGAATCTGTCACGATAAGTTAAAGGGCCAGAACAAATCGGCAGTCATCATATGGCGGATGATGATTCAGTTTGATTTCAGGTAAGGTGACCTTACGTTTCGTACTCTCTTAGAAGGGCAGCTAAACGAATTATATGAAAAGGTGTTTATATAACGACTTCATTCTCTACAACTCTCGTCTCGTCTAGTTTCACCTAAACACTAGTTGGTAAATGTTACTTGTCAAGGTTATCCGTAAGTGGCCCGTCGTGTTAGTGAGTAACACGTACCAAATGAGTTTTCTGAGAGCCTTCCTTAAACGCACCATATAGAAATATGTATTTCGTAACCCTGTCATAGAAGGAACTACAATCCACTGAACAGAACACATGGGATACTGCAACCTTAGTTCTGAGGGTAGACGTCGACGACCGACGAGTTTTCAGTAGCCGATAGCGTTTTTTGTTTCGCTGAATTTAACTTGGTCTAGCCGTAGGAAAACCCGATACTAAAACCGTATGTTAGGTCATCCAGTATGCAGTTAGAAAAGGACTGGTCCGCGAGAAATTCGAGCTTGACACTATGCTACCACCTGTAATAATAAGTCGGAGGACACTTAGTCTGACCTCTGTACGCAACCAGAAAGACGGCAGCGGTCGCTGGACAAGCGGTCAGGCAATTAGCTGTAATGACTCCCACGCACGTTGCAATCCCTGGCTGACGATTCTGATATATACGACATTAAAACTTTCGTATTTTCAATATACCAGCTAAAGACAACTCCTACTGTACGACTAAGTGAAGCGGTAAAACATGTGACATATCTGTATTTTCTACACAACAGCAGGAATGATTGAACGAAACCCTCCACATGACAAACAGCCACATACCATAGTACGCAACTCCCATAGAAAAATTCAGCTACCTCGCCGGGGACGTGGTTGACCTACTGCTGCAGAGATGTTCTACCCATTGACGTTGCATCTCGCTCACAGCCAGACCTTTGTGCGTATTTGGGAGCGAATGACTTTGAAGATGGTTACCAGCTCTTTGGCAGCTTGTGAGGGCGTCGACATCGCGGGCAAACATGACGGTACGTGCAGTCCGGGAAACCGCTGCACGAAGCAAAATTGTAGTTACGGCAAACTATTTTGTGACCGGCAAAGCCTCTTATAGAACTATTGCGCCGTGCGTACCCACAGACCTCAACCGCGGGTTAGCTTAGAGAGAGGAACAGATTCTGTGGGAAGCAGCTGCAGGAGAGATGAGTCTGGCTCTAAAGCAAACGACGTGGGTTGTTGGTCGGTTCTCCTGCAGTGCCGGCAGCGAAAGCAGCATGATTGGTCAATTCTTTCCTTTCTTTCCTTTTGGCAGGCAAGAATGGAAGACGCATATAACCAGGTGTAGAGCTGACTCCACGAGAGCAAGTGATTGGCCACATCTAGGTTTTGAAACCTTGCATCATAGAAGAGCCAATCCATCCCGCTCTTTTACTTCATCTTATGCAAGATTAACATCATATATCCCAGGAGTTCGAGCTCTCAATCAGGTGGCGCTTTAGGAGAACTGCGGCGTACATAGCAAAACACTGTACCAATGTCGGTATGCCCAAGATCTGACTAAGACGACGACGTATGCGCAATTCACCTTGTTCCGCTTGTAAACTTTAATAGGCCTGAGCATCTGCAAGGTTTCAGGTAAGAGTTAGGCAAAGTCTTTCTACCCTAGTTCTTAGATCTGGCAAACGACGAGTGCCAGAATGGATACCGTGTCTTTGACAACGATACATAAGCAAATCCAACTGTTATTATATCCTGCGTATTAGGGTGACAAGGAGAGTCCGAAATCTCGCCCATGTTCATTTGTTTGAACTCTTTCAGCGCTTGCGCAGCAGGCAGGGCGCCCAGAGTTTTATCTAAAATATTGGCAATGCCTTGGCGTCAATACGTGGATCACTTTGGGCACTTCGTTATTTACGTAAACGGACAATAGCGTATTAGCGCTGTCACACACAGATGCCACTGACACAACTCAAGACAAGAAGCTGCCACCTCTGAGTAGAAGCCCGTTAGAGGGACCGCGCTCAAGTGAAAAAGCGCGCGCTAGACCGCCACAATCATTGGCATAAGGCGTAATTGATGTGTGGGAGACAGCAAAGAACAAAAATGGCAACACGTCATCTACAAAGCCAGTATTTTCTAGGTGCCCTTAGCGCTTTGAGTAACCTGTATGTGTTGCGCATCCGACAGTCCCAAGAACCAGGTAGACGAAAGCATAGATAAGGCGATATGAACTCACGGACCGACATGCACAGGACACGACATGCAAGTGGCGTGCAAATATGACCAATATCGTGACGTGGCTACTGTTTATTGCAAATGTTAACTGGCTACTAATTCAAAGTTCCTGATTGAATGATCGAAACAGTGACGATATGTTTCCGTCCTGAAACAGTTACTGAGTGCTTTAAGCTGTACAATCAGAAAAAATATCGAAATATTGCCCAAAACGGGATGTAACAAGCGCCTCTCAGAAACTCACAGGCCACCACGCCTGAGGAACAGCATGACAAAACAATTGGTAGGTTCCAAGTGCCCGCACCAGTCGCCAACATCCTGTAAACAGCATTCGCAATCGTTGCAGCAGACGCCACGGTCCGCGACAGAGGTCACGCTCTACACCACTGGTACCGCTAAGTGGCTTCACAATTAACGGAATTCTCGTTCGTCCACCCAACAAGGAAAAAATTACCACAAAAGCAAAAACAGAGCATTATAAGTACGGCGCATTCGCCAAAAGCCCATGGAATCAGAGCAAGTTATATGGCGTCGATGCGCATGCAGAGAAAAAAAGAAATAAGGAGAAGGTGACGATAAGGCTGGCGGACAATCAATCTATTGGAATGAAAAACATCGCAACATGGGAATTCGTGTAGGGTTTAACCTGCTGGCTCCTACTTAGCACGACCAGACTGACGCTGAGCATTTTGCGACGTCTACAGCTGCCAACTCGGGTCAAACTGCTTCGATTTCCGTCTCAGCAAGGTGATGCTTGAGCTCACTTAGGGCGATGGTAACTGTCGTGTTCTCCGACATGGGAAAGAAGGAAGGAAGCAAATTGTGTTGGCTGTCACAGAGGCTATGAGCGCAACGACACGGTTGCTGCGGCAGCGCTATGTATATACTCTTCTTTCGATGCGCGCGCTACGTTCAGGGTGGATTCAACCCTGCTAACTACGTCAAATCGCATTGTGTGTACGGCTAACTGTAAATCAATCGTTTTGCCTGCTTGCTACAAGTATAATAGAAGGTAAAATTGAGAAAACAGATACAGCATATATACAGATATTTGGTCAGCTCACTTGCCTTTAACGATTACAAATCATTTTATCAATGATGAAATTTGTGGGCACCAGGAAACGACAATTGATTTACGATATTATATAGTAATACATTTTACATTGAGCGCGATTATAGAAGCCAATCGACATCTAAGTTACTAGTGGCTCATCAAAGGTAGTTTGCCTAGCCGAACCATTTCCGCCGCGTCATATTTCTCTCGGAAGTAGACGCGGCGGGAAAAGGTCTAGCTACACGAGACTACATCAGATGGGACATACATTGAAAGCGACAGTTCAGCCTCAGTTACCATTGACACATACCAGAATTCATAATTCTGAAACTTAACTAATTGTTCAACTGTTGCTATCTATTTACAGCATCATGCGATTATAACATTAGAACAGTCTTAGAAGCAAAACATTTAAAAGTAAAACAACGTGCATCTTCTTATTTGAGTGTTGAAAGAATTTGGGGAACAAATTGTGTTGCATTTAAGCACAGAAGCGATACATTATTGTCCATGTACGTGTTGCCGTAATTTCCTTAGATTGTCTTCAGCTAAAAAAAATAACAGCATCTAGTAAGGAAGCAGCGTTTCACTCTATGAGTAACTAACTATATGCCATTGCTCAGATGTAGCTTGTCGTAATAACTATGCATGCGTGATGGAGACTAAAAGCAGGGACTAAAGAAGAAGGATAGTTAATAAAAACAAAGAAAGACGAAAGAAAGAGATTAGAGAAAGAACAAAGTTAAGTTAACAAATTAAGAAAGAGGAAACTGAGAATAACTGTGAAAGGAAACACGAAACACATGTCAGACAATGCTTGTTTACAGTAAAGTAAGCAAGCCGAAAGCTAATCTATGCAGCGTATACTGTAAACGTATTTAAAACCCTGGAACGTATTAATTAAAACTATTAGACGTCTGAGCGCAATACAGTAACTATAATATCACGTAGCCAGAACCTTTCCTGCCACGTCATAGTCTCGTTTTACCCGAAAGCATAGAGTGGCAGCAAAAGGTCTGGCTAGGCGAGACTACTAGAACGTTTTATAAAGTGCTTGGCGTTGATCGTCGTTGTACGTTATGCTTTAGTCTTTAATAAAAAGCTTCGCCAACATGCGCGAGACAAGGAAGGTCTATCACAGCATTGATAAAATCTTTGCGTCCATGTTAGTTAGACAACTGTGCAGCGTCGTCGAGTGATAGTGCCGCAGGCGATTGGTAATGGAGTTTTTGTATTGTGCTACGTCTTGGCGCAGATCAGAACGCATCGTCTAGGCAAAAGGTGTTAAAATTTTAACTGTAGAACGCAGCTTCAACACTGACGTTACGTTGGCGTTAAGTGGAGCTGACACTTGGCTTGCGCAAGTTACTGCAAACCAGCATAAAACAATTGATGACGACAAAAAGCGACTATATATCTAAAAAATATCAATTGAAAGTAACACTGCTCCAGTTTGGACGCTGTAGCAAAACATCATCTGTGCCGTGAGCTTGACCTACGGTCGCCGCTTGCTGTATCTTGTGCAATAAACAAATTGCTTCCAATCATCAGTATAGAAAATCTATTCCAAACATGGCTAGTATTTCAAATAGCGGATTTAATTATAGCAAAAGCATTTACAATAAAGGACGTCATTACTGTTTTAAAGATGTCATTTGAATGCGCATTTAATCTTATATTTTTTGAGCGCAGAATGTTCTAGTGGGTACATAACTTTACATATCCTAAGAGATTCTGCGTATGCTCCTTCCGCATCACTCAAGCGATTCAACTTTACATGACATCTTCCGAGAAGCTCAGACACTATGACAACAAGTATATATACATGAGTAATGCCTTTACACAAACGAAACGTACTAATGATGCACGCGCATGTGCAATTAAAAACTAGATATGCATGTGACCACACCCATGCATAAACTTCTTACACTAACGATTTCAGGACAGACAGATTGCAGCTAGAACAAATACGCACGCATCCATTGACACACAAACCAACAAATTACACAAATACTAAGCACTAAAAATGAGCAAGCACATCAAGAATCAACAACAACTGATTGCACAAATTGTTAATTGCAATATTCATGTCACTCTGTATATTTACTCACCATCTATCATCAACTTTGACAAGGGCAATAGTCTTGTTAGTATGCCACCTGATTGCCGCAACAGCAGCAACTTATCAAAATATTGTGCTTGTTTAAAGAAACAAAGTGAAAGCCTGTACAATGCTGCAGCAATATTAAGAATAATGCCAGCTAAAGTCAATTGTGTTGTAAATTGAATACCATCTGCAGCAACCATGGCGACTCCTGCATTCTGATCGAATGGTGGAATGTTTTCTAGAATAGACAAACCTCGTCTAATCAGCTCAATGCCTTTTCTTGCATCACCTGACTTGTCGTACAATCCCCCGAGACGTACAAGAGCTTCAATAAAAAACGTATATATTTAATACGACAATATATCAAAAAGTTGTTGCTGGAGATTGCATATCCCGCTATTACGGGGATTTGCCCACGCGGTGATTTGTGTACTCTCGCGCTTTACTCGCGATTCCAGACCGTCGACTCGATGCTCCAGACCTCATGTCCGGTACACATATCACCGGCCATGATGCAAAGCTGCTGGTGATTTCGGACCCCGGTGATTTGTGTACCCTTGTGCTTTTCTCGCCGTCCCAGACTGCTTTCAAGCTACAGGACTCGCGATCGTAATGCATACTCTCTGTTTCCGATCATCTATTGTACATCTGCATTTAGCTAGAGAACGAATATCTCGTGACAGTTGCACCCGTGGCCGGAAGATGATCATGAAGAAGCCGGATGATGACTGAATGGAAGAAGCCGGATTTATGATGACTGTGACTCAACCGGATGATGACTGACTCCTAGAACTGCCGGATGGTGACTGTGACTCAACCGGATGATTGTGATCACAGTCACATGTGACTCAATCGGATAATGACTGCGGCATGCCGAGGGTACACTATATATTTAGAGACAGAGCTCTAGCGCTGGATTCAGATGCAGGTTGTTGCAGTTGTGCAGTTGAGTGTCTACAGTCGCGAGCAGTTGTGTATCATAGCACGTAGAATTGATTCTTTGGTTAGCTACAGTTATCTACTCTAGAGTTGTAGCTGTATCTACGATTTCGTACTAATATGCTTCTATTTGGCTTGTAATAAGTTGACTCAGTCTGGACGCGCGTGATAGAGCCATATGGACAATCCAGAGTTGACGGATGCAGAGTCAGACGTAGAATCTACAGTAAGATAGCATTGACATCTGCATGCATTAGTATTGGAGAAATGTTCTAAACAATTGCAACGATTAAAATCTCTTTAATGATGTTGTAGGAAGTAGATACTGTAACTTCAGCAGCACAATGGTCGGAAAACATTGTGAACTCATACAAAGAGTTCCTAGTCTCTGGAGGGACAAACTACACTGATATTCCAAGCAGGAAACGAAAGTCATTTAGAAGAAGAGCAAAAGATTTTACAGTTCAAGATGGAAGGTTGTACAACACAAAGACTCCAGGTTTACTCAGACTGGCACTTTGTAACAAAAATTAGCAAGATAGTGCCTTTCAGGCAAGTGCATCATAATAAAAATTAATTGCAGTTACTTGAAATAGCTATGTATATGAGTGAAGAATCACTCTGTTGATTGATGTAGAAGTGTCACGTAAATCCAACTGGCGGTCATCTGGGAAGAACTCCAACCACTGACAAAATATGGAGCAGATACTACTGGCCAAACCAGTACATTGATATCGCAAATCAGGTAGAATTTTTTACTAATCATGAGATCAATTCCAACTAAACTCCACACTTCTGAACGAACAGGAATAGGGTGGTGTTCGTTTGACTGCAATTTGAGAACAGAATTCGTCCTCTGGCACCTATAACATTTTCTTATCTAGACAACATCAATTGTGCTAGTTAAATTATTTTACAAGGCAGAGAGTTTGTCAATCAGGTTGTATGAGATATGTCCTATGTGCTTGTTAATTAAATCATGTATGTCCAATGTAAACTTTGCTTCATCTGTAGGTGTATGTACCACTAGTTGGATGTCTATACTGTGTTTGCTTCAACAGGTGTGCAAGGTACTCCATTGTCAATTCAATGTCAGGCAAATAATAACAGCTGCTTATCATCCTCAGTCTACGGACTAGATGAAAGAACTAATCAAACAATTAGAAAGTAAGATAAACAATATAAGAAGATAAGTGTAGTTCTATTGCAATTAGAGTATTATGACTACATAGATGCCTTGAAAAATTGGTAATAGAGCATGAAGAAGCTTGGGATAAACTCCTTGACCCAGTTCTCTTTACTATTCGAACCAGTGTTGAAGAGTCCACGAAGGTCACTCCTATATTTTTAATGCATGGGCGAGAAGCTAGGTTTCCTTTAGAAGCTGAAAACAGTGAGATCACTTCTGTCAGTCAGTTGGGTGATGTGCAGCAAGCAGTACATCATCTAAAAGAAATGAGAAACAAAGTTTTCCCTCAAGTAAAAGAAAACATTGAAAACAGTCAGGAAAGACAGAAACAGCAATACAGAAAAAGAAAAGGAGCTGTAGTAAACTCTATCCAGGTTGGACAGACTGTTTTGCGATTAAATATGCTAAAAAGGACAACGAAAGGTCATAAGATGGAAGACACCTGGCTTGGACCATACAGAGTTATAGAAATGACTGCATCTGGTTGCTGTGTCCTTCGTTGCATCAAAAATAATTCAACAACGAAGCGCAAAGTTAATATTAGTCAGCTGAAGATATACAATACACCACAGAAGTCTTCTGAATTGGCAAATGCGACAAGCAAAGATGATGAATCAGCTGCTACTAGGATTAAGGGCAACAGCAAGCCAAATTTCTCAGATTTAGAACGTCAGCTATTTGATCAAAGTCTGTTACGGCTGTGGCGCACAGGAGCAATATGGGAGGCTTGGAAAGCTGAAGAAGACGACGAGAGAGAGATATGCTTACATCTAGCTGCTGGCACATATTGATTAGTTATGTTATGATTACTGCAGGTACTTTGTGTTTTGCAGCTTGCTGAACATACAAGCTCTGTTGAAGAATTGTTGGCTTAGTGTCAATGTAGACGTGGCTCTGTGACTAGACTGTCGAACATATGAGAAAAAGACAACATTAAAACGAGTTAGTGATTTTGTGCTAGTAAATCCTGTTGTTCATCAAGAGTTCAATGATTTTGCAAAAGCTGAAATAACACCAGAATTGCAAGTACTACTAGACGTGGAGTTAATTAAGGTCTGGGAAACTTACAAAGCACTCTCATTGCCAAGGATGTCTCGATATCAAATCGTGTATGTCAACATCAGCAGCTCTCAACTTGATGACCTATGTCTGTGGGTATATGATATGAGAAAGCTGTATAACAGTAAAGGAAGAAGTTTGTTTGAGGTAGTTAATAAGAGAGCAATTATGCCTCAAACATTGTCTAGTCTAACATCAGCTGCCGAGAGTTCACAAAGAGTAAGTCAACTGAATTTGCCACAGTAACCAGAAGATTTGTTATACAATTTTCTTTTGCAGTGGGTACCTGGTCTGGATCTCAATGAAACTGATAAATGTATTATACAAGGCAAGTGTGCCGACGGCTTTCTAACTGACAAGCACATGCATGCTCCTCATCAGCTTCTATTAAAGCAGTTTCCCTACATCAGTGGACTAGAGTCAACACTCCTTTGCCAGACTTACGGATTCGCTCATGTAACAAGTGATGGTATGAAATAGATACCCCTCTCACTGACATGACCCCCCCCCCACACACACACACACACATACACACATGCACGCACGCACACACATCACAACCACACACACACACACACACACACACACACACACACACACACACACACACACACACACACACACACACACACACACACACACACATACACGTGCACAAACACACACGTGCACACACACACACACACAAACACAACACACACACACACACACACACACACACACACACACACACACACACACACACACACACACACACACACACACACACACACACAACACCACACACACAACACCACACAATACCACACATACAACACCACACTACACCACACTACACTAATAGTGTAATGTTATCAAAATAATATTATAAGCATTCATGTAGTTTGTAATAATAACAAATGCATTTTTGTACAGCTATTCATATTCATTTTACAGGAAGTCATCATTGGGTGACTTCAACCTGCTTTGGCAAACGAGTACGACTATACGACAGCAATGCTGGCCTACACTTGTCTCCTTGTATGGAAACACAGCTGGCGTAAATCTATCAATAGGCTCACAAAGACAACATTCTCATGGTAGAACAAATGCCAGTGCAACAGCAACAAAATGGTAAAAGTTGGGGGCTATTTGCAATAGCATATGCATTTCATGCAGCTCTAGGAGATAATGTAAACATCATGCATTTTGATATTTCCAAAATGCGACAACATCTGATTTACTGTTTGGATCGAGAGGAGCTCTCACCTTTTCCAATGGAAGAAGACAAGCCATTGGAAACATGTGACAGAAGTCACTTTTATATTACTTTGCACTGCACGTGTTTGTTGCCAAAGACACATGGCAAGATGGTAGAGTGTTACGTCTGTGAAAACTTGTATCATGACAGATATGTCACAATGTCAGGTAGTGAGCCTTGGATTTGCGCTAAATGTAGATAAATGTCTTGCTATACACAGCTTCAGTATTAATTTGTTCAATTAATACATCAAATTTAAATATACAAAGTTGAAACTGTGAACTAAGTCAGAATCTAGAACCTTAATTAAACATTTGACAACGATATCTTCTCTAGACTTACCTTAAATTGCCAGCTGTGTTAAGATTTCCGTCCGTCCGTGTGTACACATGACCAGGTCGTCCCTAAGTCTCTAGTTGGCATACACGCGTGCACATCAATGCTCCTACAGCGATCCCCAGTTGCAAGTTGAGAACTGCAGGCTTGTAGACCCATCTATGCTTGCAGCTGAGTCTGCAATCGTCTCCAACTAATGTTGGAGTGAATCTCCTTCGTACATCAACAACGTCAGGCTGGTCAACCGATTGATTGGTTACGTACTAGACTTTACTCACAAAACGACGCCTAGAGACGAGTATTCAGTAATATCAATTGCTTGAAACGTTGTCACGGTTTGGGATGGCGAGGAAAGCACAAGGGTACACAAATCACCGGGGTCCGAAATCACCAGCAGCTTTGCATCATGCCCGGTGATATCTGTACCCGACATGAGGTCTGGAGCATCGAGTCGACGGTCTGGAATCGCGAGCAAAGCGCGAGGATACACAAATCACTGGGTGCACACTGCACAAATCCCCGTGACACTGTGTACTACATCTAGAGTGTGTCCGTGAAAGCGCGCAGTCTACTACTTAATTAATTGTAGTAGGTTGACGGGTTTCGATTTTTTAACTGTGTCTCGATTTTGTCTAGACAACAAACGTCGTTCTGTATACTTCGTTACCACAATTGCCAACTCGGCGATCGGCTAGTGGGAAGCCTATCTAAATACCTATATATTCGTAGCATTTCCCTCCAACCGGTTCATCTACGGTAAAGGTAGCGTGTTGTGTACAATTCACGTACCTACACAGCTAGGGACAGCGGTATTCACTGGCACAACGTTGTGTGTCAGAGCGGTGTTCTCTAGAGCAGCCAACTTGTTTTGGCACGTGACGGAAAGTAAAGTAAAAACAAACACCTGCTTGTGTGTTGGAATCTCCTGAGACACACGTAAGAATGGAAGCCCCGCTGAGACCCTCCGCTAAGATTCCCGGTGTGTCTAGTGTCCGGTAATTTAAATTTTTAATTCTCTATTCATCTTAGAAATAGAAAAACGAACTGCGCGTTCAAGCTTCTAAAGTGCGTTCACGCATTAGAGAGACTGGTGGAATGTGGCCATTTGTGCGACAAAGGTGTTGCCCTACAGGCGGATTTTGGTATCAATCGAAAGCTCTTTACTTGCCGGATCTAATTACACTCACCATTGGGCTACAGAAACGTAACTGAAGTTAATAGAGCCAATTTCCTGTATTTTAATGAGTTAGGGGCGGGCAAAGGTGGGACTAAGGCGGGATTAGGGTTAATTGGATAAAGCTAAGTACATAATTGTTAAAGCTAGCAGGCTGTTAACAGTAACTCAACTCAGTAAACTTCCCAGTTGGGTGTCGGTTAGCTAAGAAAGAGTGCGTCTAGTATCCGCTTCTAAGTCTTCATAATCATCCGTGAAAATTTCAGTTTCAGACGACAACGAATCTTCTGATTCAGGAACAAATTCAATGACCATCTCCTCTACAACGTCGTCTAACACACTGTGTATTGCCCTGTAATGCTTCCACCTTCTCACGTACGTGCTTCACGCAGTTTGCCCATATTTCCACAGTAACGTTTGCTAGACTTTCTCAACAAGGCGCTTAATATTTTCCATCGCAAACCCAGCAATACCGTGTTGTGCTGTGGAGCATAACTGTAGGTCAGAGGAAGTAGGAAGTTTAAAGTCCTCATAGTGAAGTCATCAATGCTCAAGAATGCACTAAATGGCTGGTCAGTTTGGTTCTGATATGGTCAAATTAGTCATGTTCTCGTGGTTTCCAGATGCTTCTCTGAGCCAGATGTGAATGAGTGTATGTATCTGGTACATACAGTTTTTCCTAAATTAGGTAACTGACACATGCAACCAGTGAGCGCATAGAAACGTCCAGGTCTGTTGTCATGGGTTATAGCAAAAGTACAATTTTTAGTATATCATTGCATCATGAAGCAAACCGCGTTTCAAGCCAGCGAGGCAGCCATAGACAACACGTCCATATGTACACTTCATGTAACAATATAGTTACCTAATTTGTCATTGACACCATATGCTCTGAAACGTAGATGTTAATTGCCTCCTGTGACAACATAACATCCGTTTACACAAGCACTATGCCACGCCTTAGGGTGTACCCTACATTCCACCAGTCGCTCTAATTAGTGAACGCACTTTAGTTTTGAGCACATAGGTGCCTAAAAATCAAACTTTAATAAGTTAAATCTAAAGATCACAAGAATCATACATCAAAAGATGAAAAATCATTTTACAACAAAATAGAACGAAAAATAAAAATTTAAAATTAAGAATTAAAAAATTTAAAGAATTAAATAAAATTTGGAAATTGAAAAGTAAAAACATGAAAATTGAAATGTAGAAAATTAAAATGCCGGACCATCCACTTACCGTCACACCTCCTCGGCTCTATTAATGGAGGTCTTATCGGTCAGTAGTCGGCAAACGTTAGTAAAATCATTTCAATTTGCGCGTGCAGACGGTGGACAGGCAACGACGGTTAAGCGGACCATTGACATGGTGACCATTTTTTGAGGAACGCAAGAGCTGTCAATGAAATTGTCGGACGTGAGCAGTTTGCGACTGTCTCGAGTTTTCAAGGCAAGTCAAGTTGTACATGGCGCGAACAACTTTAGATGTTAAAACAATCATACAATGTTAACTAATTAATTAAGGTGATCGACAGAATTCAGTGTTGCGTAATACTGTGTAGGTAGAAGTCATTTACCTAAAAAGAGAGGATGGAAACGAGGAGACAATATTTACCCAGACGGGAGGTCGATTCGACGGACTCTCGGCTAGCCATCGCTATCAACTCTATGGCGACCCGCTCTTGGAAGAGTAGAATGTGTCCGATGCCTCGTCGTTTTCGCACAGTCGTCGCCTACACCTGCAGCCAGTTGTAGGTGTAACCAGTGAAGCAAGTCACCATACTGCTAGGACCGCAACAGCTCAAGCAACCGGAACTTCATGGACGCCGGCGCGGTCGCAATCTGCAGTCAGAGAAATCTAGAAGAGTGTTGACCTGTGGTCTATGGAAGTCGTTCGAAACAAGCTGCAACAAGCCGAAGTACGTTCGCAGACGTAAGTTCGCTTTGCCGAAAGTGACGTCAGCCTACTACATATTACTGACTTAGTTCAGAGTCACTTCGAAGCTCAAGGTGTTGTTCCTTGTGACGACCGAATTATCCTAGTGGACAACCGCGGCGTACCGTTTGCAGATGACGACGGAACAAGAGGTAGGATATACGTTACATCTATGCATGTACAATATGCATGACTAGGAGTTTATATAGGAGTCTCTGCAGCATGCAGCGCGGTCTTCTTTAATTTGTCTGTGCATGAACATGTCGATCACCTAAAGCCTTCCATGCTCAAATGCACTAGCAAGATTGCATGCACTCTAGCTGGTATGTATATACATTTACACTTTAACTAATTAACCTAGTTGCTTTGAATGCATGCAGACGTAGACTTTTGGAAGACACCGTCTCGAAGAATCTGTGCGGTACTCCAGTCAAAGTATGACTCACTGAAGTGCTACCTCCATTCTATACGAGAGACGGCACCGATCAAAAGAAAACGAGCTTCATCGACCACCGCCTTGTCAACAGCGTTTGGTTACGGTCAGCTGCAGTCTTTGAGCTCGAGCACTCATGCCTCATCTCAGGATATGGATATCCTTTTCAAGACTGTCTGCGAAGTAGAAGACGCGCTAACTCATCTTGGCCGCCTGGAGTCCAGCTTCGAACGAGTACACGAACAACTCGAGAACATCAAAGACAAGATAGAGCAAATGGCTCGGCATCGGTTGCCATCGAAACGACGCACTAAATCGAAAGCAGCGACCATAACAGCAAGAATGATGCGTTGCAAGATTTTGCACCTGCTCAGAAGAAGTCCGATAGCATTGTCTAGTTGCTGCCGACAATGGCTCGGCTGCGAACGTTGCACTCCTCAATGAATGTTCATAGATAGTCAGCTACAGCTAGAGCTAATTACTAAGTACACTACTATGTCAATGCTAGGTATAGCTACTAGAGTCTATAGTGCTAGAAAATGATTGTAGATCGAGTTCTACCGTGTCACTCGATGATCTCTGGGCTGTCATTGTCGGCGCGTACGTTCACATCTGCAGTCAAGCTGCGTGACGAGGAGGGACAGGCACCTTGGGTTGTGGCAGATGGAAACACGATTGGTAGTTTCGTATCCGACAAGCTGTCGTCGTGAGCTACGTCGCTCCCAACTTCATTTCGCATTTCTTTTCTGAGCTCTCACGTCGTCGAAACCGCAAAGAAACAGCGGACGTTTGTCGTCTGACAACGTAGCGTTGCAAAGTGGGCAACGCCCTAAAGCTACGAAACGTTTTGGGAGCTAATGCACAGAGTGAGCCCACGAGAACACAAAATCAAGTTTGATATTTCTTGTAATGATGCCAAACCAAAACCAACATGTCTGATGGGCAAGGTTGCTTCCTTCCACTTTTCATCAGTAAGGGCAGAAATTTGGACCAAATTTTGAAACGTAGAGCGAGATAGATGATCATAAAGAACTGCAATAGCTTGCATGCTTTTGGGTTTAACACTTCGAAATAAGTAAAATATTATGGGTAAGTGAGAGAGTCTTAGCAATAACATTCCTTCCTGAGTTCCTAAAGTGAGTAGTTGATGGCATAAAGTTTCTCCATGTTTTGCAATTGTAACACATGCCTGTGACATGAAATCTTCCTTTCCAACAGGAATTGCCAAAATAGACATTCCTTTTGTTATTATAGGAATTGATGTATGTGACTCGATCTCGACAGATCAAGGGTTGTAAATTTTACACTTGGTGTCCTGAATGTCCAAACCAATATAATGAAACATAGGCTTCAGGTCTTCAAAGACTGCCAAGACATTACCAGAAGGGCCTACTAGAAACACATCATCTAGATATGCCAAGACCGCTAAACTAGGATAATCATTCTGCAATTTGGTCATCAATCCCTGAATTGCAGAAAAAAACAAAACTGGACCCAACGGATCCCTTTGATGTATGCCTTGTTCAGAAGAGAGTATGACAGAACTGTCTCCTTGCAAGTAGATAAAGGGACCAAAGCCTGAGAACATTTGTTTGACACGAGAAACAATCTCAGGAAGTGTTTTGAGACTTGAGTAAGTAGATGAATCCTTTTAACAGAATTAAAGGCATTCTTAGCATCACTCTTCAGGACCTGTTCATCCTTTTTCTGGTAATTTCTGCAAAACAGGAATCTTTCTGGTAACTAGGAATGCTTGCTAAATCCAGTCAGACTGCGCTAAAAGCAGCTCTATTCAACCTATAAACGAACACGAAGTTGCTTCCACCTGTCCAGCAATCACATCACAGTCACTGCACGTGACCACGTGACAATAACTTTCTGCATAGTAGGAATATCGTTAGAACTTTTCTTCTAGTGCACCGACCGTTTCTATCCGCTGCTTCCCACTTTTACACAATAAGTCAAACGTTTCTGCACACGTTCAGTGTTTGTCCAGGCTACCGTTGACGAGAATCACCAGAGCAAAGTACACGTGGTCAACCACGACAGACGCCATTTTCTGCATACTAGTAATGTCTCGCCAAATCGCTACAATGCAACATGACAAATCAAGATTTACATCGAATGCTTAGCGCAATGCATAGAATCATATCACAAAGTTTCTGATTATTCTGACGTCATCTTCTCTAAATTTCAAAATTCGACCAAACGATCGATTTCTGACGTTTTGATGACATTCAGTCACTTCTGCTGATAAAAATTAACGTCTAGACATTAGCTTCTTGTGCAACGTTTGGTTTCATCATATTTGCGAACGACTGTCATTTTGTGTAGGCCGCACAGAACTCAAGAAATCAAGTTTGATTGGAATCGGTCTTAGCTAAACAAAATCGATTTCGTTTTGCAGTGTAACAAGAATGTACTCTGATATGTCTTAGAAAAACTTTTCAAAAGTCATCTAGAAATAAATTTTGTAAAGTCGCCCACTCGCTATTCCATGGAATTCCGTGCACTCATCCACTTTGTGGCAGTTTATAAGAACAGACGCAATAATTTTACATTGTGGCTCAATTCATCGATTTTGAGCCGTTTGTTGCTAAATTTCGCGAGGTCTCACTTTTCGGCAGCCATTTTTTCTTTATTAGCAATTAATGTCTTGCCAAATCGTCAATCAACTAAACTCCAACAGCTTCAAATGTTAGCTATCAGACGTTACTTTGAAAAGAATGAGAAGAATTGAGATTGATGCAGATCTACAATATATATCTAGACATACATACATATAAACTGTAACATTACTAAATTCCCAATAACTAAAACTACTACTTATTTAAAAATCTTTCTACTTTGGTATTTAGTTCTGTCGTAATCCATGTTCCTAGATACCATCTGCAAAGGATATGACAAGCTGCATGATGTGCTTTGGCTGAAAACCTCCAATCACTTGGTACTCCGAAAAGCTCCAAACCATCATCACGGTCCGTGTTCTTTGCTGCTTCGTTCTTGAAGTACCAGCGATTGAAAAGTTTGTTTATTCTCTTTGTCACTGCTGAACTGAATCGCCCGGCCATGACTATGTGCTGCGATGCAGCCAAGGATTGTTTCATAGAAACTTTTCTTCCAAAATTTGCCGGACGTTTGACGGGACATGCTGCCAAAAGTGCTGTGATGTAGCCACCGCTGTCAAGTTCCCCCAAAAAAGTTTTCTATCTCTTTTCCTGAGCAATGTATCGCTACAAGCACAGGTCGTATAAACAACATGCTTTTATAAACGCCAAATTGGCAATATAGCGATAAGAACTCTGCATGCTTAACTCTGCTTACGACTGAAATTAGGTCTTGCCAGCACAGCTGCCCTGGTTTGAACTGTTGACTCAGGTGTGGTTAATGACACTTTCCTACAATGCAAACAACAGTATAAAGTTAAGAGCTATCAGTTTACTTTTCACTAGAACAGTTTTGAATTACTGACCTTGTGGTTGTTTGTTTGTCATCATCGTCACTGATTTCTATAGTTTCCGGCTAAAACAAAATAATTTGACAAAATTGCAACAAACATACCTATGTATTTGTCGTTTAGTTTTAATTGGTGTTATATGTTTTTGTTTTGTCTGGTATATTCAAATTTCTTATAATAAATCATACATTTATCTATGATAACTCGATGATAGATACAGGTAAGTATTTGTTCTCATATTTGAAGCTGAAGACAATGCAATACTTCAATTTTTCTTTTTGTAGCCCTTGTTGCGTTTGAAAACTTGACTCGTTTTCTTTTCTAAAAAAACCAAATCGATTCATATTGTACTAAACTGGCACGGTAATATACTCGTTTACATTTATTGTACATTTCATTATTTATATATTTATTATTATAATATTTGATTTATATATTTTAATTATCTATTATTATTTGTTGTGCTCAACCAGATCGGTCTTGTTTCAAGAAGCACTGTGTTTTATAATAATTATTATTGTTGTATTATTATTGCTATCATTGTGCACACAAATTTAACTCTGCTTAATAAATTTACTTGTCAATTTCTCTTTCTAAGACGTTATTACAAGCTATTCATATACCTTGCAGAACCTTACGTACCTCTCTTTTTGGACTCTCGTCTACCATCTGACTAGTCTTGTAACAAAGAGATAACAACAAAATTAGAAATACCAGCCATGCCAAAATAAATGTCAAATGATTTCGAACAATGTCTCCAATCTATTGTCATCGTTTAGATCTCTTTCAAATTCTGCCATTGAGCTTGTCCCTTGCATAGTTAGAGCTATTTTATCGTCTTCGGCGTCGGAGTCTATATATTTTTGTCTCTTCTCTCTAGGCCGCAAATCGCTTTTCTTGAAATTAGGAGAACCGCTGATGGCGGTGACACTCTGAATTCTACATCGGAGATACAAAACAGTGTAGAGCACAAAGCAATTGAGTTATGCAGTGGTATATAGCGACTACCGAGATTGAACTCCTGTATGATTGTCAGTCATCATGGTGTTTGACGGTTCATGAGGCTCTTATCTAAGCTAAAGAGTACAATTATTTTTGTGCCCTGCAATGCTATACAGTAATACGATTATGTCATTGCATAGTGTAACAGTAAATAGTCTGTGCAGTATGACAGTAGCTATATTATATTGTTAGATGTACTTTATATATATATATATATATATATATACATATGTATATACGAATTAAACGTATATTTATATAGTGCAATTTCCTCAAAACGCAATCCGTGCATAATCAAAATTTATATTAACATGTCATACCTGATTTTACTCTTCAGAGACTGATTGACTTTTTCAATCTGCAATATATCACTACTATAGTGCTTATGACGTATACGGTATGTAGACTCAACCTTTCCCTGAGATTGTGGGTGGTAAGGCCTGCTACGAATTACAGCAGTATTCATGGCAGAGGACAACATTTCAACCACTCGTCGAAACTCGGTGCCTTGATCTGATTGAATTATTCGCTGTGGACCAACAGTGTAGTATATATCAAGCAGTTCTTGAGCCACCAGGTAAGGAGACTTTCCCGGCAATGGCCGGAGAAACAAATGCCTAAGTAAACAAACGCAATTTATCTCTTGTCTTGGATATTTCCAAAGTACGATAATTACCTGCTGAACACGTCCAGAATGCTAAGAACATACCTGTACGTCAGACCGTCTGGCTCAACTTCAACTGGAATGTCTGACAAGTCTACCAGATCCAACTGATTTCGCTCCTGTACTTTAGAAGCGATTATAGGCTGCAACGGCGCCTTATTCAAAAACTTAGGATGCAAAGACTGGGCTTCTCGTGTTGCACTAATGTGTGTTTGAATGAGACGTTTATCCACTCCGGCGAAGTGCTTTGAAAGTAGTCCATATAGTGTCTTTGCATTAGCACCTTTGCTGCGGTTAGAGAAGGTAGTGATCAATCCTTCCACTTTTTCTGCGTGGACGACAATTTTATTTGAAGATGAGACAACAAGTCTCTCTTCAATGCTACTAGCGTTTTTCGATCTGGGATCGAAGACATGTCGGAGTGCAAACTGATTTTTGCACAAAGACTTGTACACCTTCCATTGCAATGGCGATTTTCTTTCATTCGCCGATGGTCTGCTTTGAGATCTCAAGTACCTAATAAGAAGATCAAATTCTGATTTTGACAGAATTCTTTGACCACCCATATCTGTAATCGACACATCACATTAGCTACATTGATGCGTGAGACTATATAGGAATAACAGAATAACAGTCCGCTTATCGAAAAATAACTGTTCACAGTTTGTCTAGTCGCACACGAGTGCCAATATTTAATGACCGTCTCTCTGCTGTACACCATGCTGACAAATTGTAATTGTCTACTGTAATTGTACCAATTACAGGACCAGTTATCACCTACTTGGTCAAGAGTGCTGTGTTGCTAATGGGATCGTCAAAAAGACTGAGAAGACAAGAATTAGAGCAAAGCCAGGGCGCTGCAGAAAGCACAAAGCAACTAGAAAAGAAACACGTTGTGTGCGTACTTATAAAGGTTGCTGAACCATTACGGTACCTATTCTTTGTAACGTTTAGTGGTTGTAGTACTAGAGGTCATTGACACGATCTTCTACGAATAGATACGACAGCTGTTGCAGATCAATTCTAGCCTACCTTTATCCTTTGTTATCTTTCCGTGTAGCATCATTTAGATATATTTACCGCAGCATGTGGGTTTGCTTGAAATGAAAGCAGGTATTCAAGTCTAAGTTAAATTACAACTTCGGCTTCACTGCCATCAATAGTACGTGTAAGTTCAAATTAGGTATAGCTACGTATCTCTGAGCTGTAGCTGCTATGACATAGAAACATACTGCAAATAAATAACAATGTCCAAAGTTGTTGCAATTACGTCAGTGAACAATTCTTTTGTAGAATCAGACCGCAACTCAGTTACTGTAACAACAAGATTCTAACTAAAACGCTAAATGATAGAGGTCAAATACATCAGCACATCGCCGACGAATAGATACGAGTCATACGACAGCTGTTTCAGATCAATTCTAATCCCATCCTTAATCCTTTGTTATCGTTCCGTGTAGCATCTCTCGCTACAATTTACTAGCATCTAATTACATGCTCAGGGAATACCCAGAGAGGTACACGTACAAGTAGAATCAAGTGTATTTTCTTGTAACTATGTAACGAACATTTTAGTTTAATTAAGTTACAACTTCATTATCATGAAGTTATTATTCAAAGTCATGAAGGCATGATGTTTATCACTGATGCATCAATGCTGCAACTGTTGGTTTTTAGTCAAGAGGATAATGTGATCTAATTGCATGCATTCACACAATCTCATGTAAAGTGTATCCTTCCCTTTTTGTGCTATAATGAAGTTGAGACCAACATTTGAAATTCTTGTCTTATTTGTCTGTGCACATTAGCAATTATGCCTCTATTTCGTGAATCAAGACATGGCTGAGACGAAAAGTGTATCTCAGCATCAATGAGTCTTATTCATTTCAGCATCAATGAGTATTTTTGTTTTCTAGTAGTGGAGCTACTCATTGTTGTAGTGAGTAACACAAGCCGACTATTAAGTCTCCAGTAAATCTATGATTTACATGAAACTCAAATATCTTTGTTGGAGACTTGCTATTATCAATTACGTATTGGGTTTCAAGTGTCTTGAATGTCGTTATTGATTGCTTTCATATGACCTTTGCTCACAAGATCATTAAAATATCAACGATTTCTGTTGTTTCAATTGGCACTTTGTTATGTGTCTTTCTGATTTCAGGGCTCTGCTGGTAAAGACAACAAGTATGATGTCCTTGTCAACTGTTGTCTGTCCTTTGTCTACCTGTTTTTGTTGGAATTGTACAATAAATGCAGTCGCACAGACAAGTAGTAGACAGGCAGGATTGTCATAAGAGTCCAATGCAATCATCATCAAACTGTCATCCCATCAGACAATCCCGATCTTGCTCACATCCTCACTAGTCCATTCTGATTTAGCCCACCAAAAGCAAACAAAAGATATTAGTGCTTTTAGTTCAAAAAGGCAGGAAATAGATTTAATGCAATCACATGTTGCCTTGACTAGCCAAAATTTGAGCAACAAATTTTTGTATGTGTGTAGTATGTAAGGTTGTTGCAAATTGGTGTTACAGATTCCTTCATGTTCTTAACTAAGTACTTGTATTGTACATCAAGCCTGTTTGTTTAGTGATGTAGGCTTTATAATCTTGAGACATTTTACAAGTGTGCAGTCTGTATGTATGAATTTTTGGAAAAAGAGGATGTCATGTGAGCCATATTAATGTGAACATGCTTGTAGCAATTGGCCAATACCATTCTCATGCAAGTAGTTGCATTTCCAGTTGTCTCGTTTTACTGGATGTACCAGTGTAGCTGAATGATTTTCTAATATTAAGAGAGACTAAATTATTTCCAGATCAAATTCGCGTTAGGAGAAATCATATTGGTACTTTGTCAGTTCAAGTCCATACGTTGAATTGACTAAAGACAGATTTGAAATGACTGTGAATGCATCTGATTGGACACAATACTAATTTGAAATGACAAATTATGAACTTGAACTGACAATGGGAATTCCAATTTGATCTGAAAATTGTGTAGTTTTTCAGGCGTAATAGGAGACTCTGATGTTGCTCTGGACGTAACACAGTACAACCCTGATTATCCGGACTTCAACAGAAACCAAATTGTCCGAATTATTTGAAAATCCGGATAAAGAATGATGGTGTGGTTGACTAGTGCTTTTTGGTTGGAAATATATTTATCCGTATTATTGAAATGTCCAGATAATCGGGGTTGTGCTGTACCTTTTCACAGCAATAGAGCTGCCTGATCCAGCAGAGCAGCACAATGCACCACAATGCATGCGAATGCAGCCAACTGAATCATATGCTAAGTTGAGTGCAGTGCAGCCTCTCTGGTCTAGTGATTGGTGTGTGACCTAGTTCTCAGCTACCTCCTCCATTCGTCATACCATTCAGTCAAGATTCTAAGATGTAGAAATTATTACTACTTTTGAAGTGTTTCAGTCATTATGCAATCTACATACATGGATGTTTCCTTTGTGATAGAACTTCTGCAGTTAAAGGTTATCTATGTTACGACAAATCATCACTGCCACTAGAACAATTAGTTGTGACTGAAATTCGAGATCCCAACTCAGCACAATCACTACACATATCTATCCATTGACATTCAATAGATTCGAGATACTGCAAAACAACAGAGAAGAACAGACACTATCATGAAAGTGATCACAGTAACGGTACCACTGGTTACATGCACCTATGTTGTATGCAGGGCATTTTGCAGTCATCAATAAGGAATGTGCTGTGTTCCCTCGTAGACTGTGTCCACACTAGTTCTGCTCTCAACTAGTTTAGAATAAAACTTATTTAGAATCTAAACCAGTTACGTTTAGAGCATCCGCACTCGGCTTTCTCACTACCAGACCAAACTGTTGTGTCCTACGTTGTAGCAACTCTATTTTGTTCGCCAGACTGCTTAATGTGCTTTCTTTCCAGAACATCTTATAAGACTTAGAGTATACATATGACCAAGAAGAGAGATGCCCCTGAACCAGACATCCTTATTAATAGAACGCTAGTTATTATCACGTAATCGTTTAAACTTAAACCACTTGAAATATACAACCTTTTTGGAACTAGGTTTAGCAAGAGTTGTTTAAATGAGAACTCTCACCAAAATCAGCAATCTCTCAGATGAAACCTGTCACATCTTGACACAACCTCTAGTAACCGTTTACTGCAGACTTCTACTGTAACAGAGAAATATAGCATTAAAATGTTCTGTGTGCTCAAAGCTAGAAATTTGAACGCGCAGTTCGCTTTTCTATTTCTATCATGAATAGAAAATAGAAAATAAAAAAATTGAAATGACAGAAGACACTAGACACAGCGGAGGTGTCAGGGGGGTCTTAGCGGGGCTTCCATTCGTACGCGTGTCTCAGGAGATCACATTTCCAGCACACAAGCAAGTGTTTGTTTTCACTTTACTTTCGTCACGTGCCAAACCAGGTTGGCAGCTTTTGACAACTTCAAAAAACAACGTTGTGCCAGTGAATACCGCGCTCCCTAGCTGTGTAAGTACGTGCATTTTACACAACACGCTATCTTTACAGTAGATGAACCGGTTGGAGGGGAAATGCTATGGTAGATAGGATCCCCACTAGCCAGCGGATCGGCGAGTTGGCAACTGTGGTGATGAAGTATACGGAACGACGTTCGTTGCCTAAGAAAATCGAGTCACAATTAAAACATTAAAATCGTCAACCTACTACAATTAGTGAAGTTATAGACTGCGCAATTTCACAGCCACACTAGATGTAGTACACGGTACCGGTACAGTATACAAAGTTGGGCGTGGTACTCTATTACAGGTCACATTTCTCATTTGCATGACGTCGCACAACTCTCCAAGTAAACAGACATCGAGTCCATCGTCAACGTCTTCTGAACTCTAGTTGAAGTCAACTCAACTGAACTCTATTTGCTCAACTCAATTAATTTACTCAACTAGCTAACGTAGAACAGCGCGGCTACAACTGAAGGAACATGCTCATAGCTAGTCAGCTACAGCTAGAGCTAGTTACTAAGTGGACTACTATGCCAATGCTATGTATAGATAGTAGACTCAATAGTGCTAGACAATGATTGTAGATCGAGTTCTACCGTGTCACTCGATGATCTCTGGGCTGCCATTGTCAGGGAGTACGTTCACAGCTGCAGTCAAGCTGCGTGACGAGGAGGCACCGGCACCTTGGCTTGTGGCAGATGGAAACACCATTGGTAGTTCCATGTCCGACGAGCTGTCGTTGTGAGCTACGTCGCTCCCAACTTCATTTCGCATTTCTTTTCTGAGCTCTTTCATGTCATCGAAACCGCGAAGAGACAGCGGACGTTTGTCGTCTGACCACGTAGCGTTGCCAAGTGGGGAACGCCCACATTGAGATGTGCAACGTTCGCAGTTAAGCCATGTTCGGCAGCAAATAGACACTGTTATTAGACTTCTGCTGAGCAGGTGGCAAATTTTGCAACGCATCATTTTGCCGCTATTGTCGCTGCTCTTGACTTATTGTACTCGTTTGAAGCAGTAGTCCAGGCGGCCGAGATGAGTTAGCGCGTCTTCTAATTTGCCGTCAATCTTGAAAAGGATATCCATATCCTGAGACGACGCATGATTTCTCGTGCTCAAAAACTGCACCTGGCCGTAACCCATCGCTGTTGAGGAGGCGGTGACTGATGAAGATCGTTTTTCTTTTATCGGTGTCGTCTCTCGTATAGAACCGAGGTAGCACTTCAGTGAGTCATAGTCCGACTGGAGTACCGCACAGATTCTTCGAGACGGTGCCTTCCAAAAGTCTACGTCTACGTGTATCCAATGCAACTAGGTTAATTAGTTAAAGCGTAAACGTATATACATACCAGCTAGAGTGCATGCATGCTTTCTAGTGCTTTTGAGCATGCAAGGCTTTAGGGTGATCGACATGTTCATGCACAGACAAATTAAAGAAGACCGCGCTGCATGCTGCAGAGACTCTTATATATATACCTAGTTATGCATACTGTACATGCATAGATGTAACGTATATTCTACCTTTTGTTACTTCGTCACATGCAAACGGTACACTGCGATTGTCCACTAGGATAATTCGGTCGTCACACCGAACAACACCTTAAGCTGCGAAGCAACTCTGAACTAAGTCAGCAATATGTAGTAGGTTGACGTCACTTTTGGCAAAGCGAATGTACGTCTGCAAACGTACTTCGGCTAGCTGCAACTTGTTTCGAACGACTTCCCTAAACCACAGGTCAACACTCTTTGATTTGTCTTACTGCAGATTGCAACCACGCTTTCTTGCTGCTCGGCGCTACCGATCCAAACGCAGACCAAGAGAAAGACGACGCCGTCTTCCATGACGTTCTGCATGCTGGAACTGTTGCAGTCCTAGCTAGCAGTATGGCGGCTTGCTTTACTGCTTGCACGTAAAACTGGCAGCAGCTGCAGGCGACGACTGTGCGAAACGAAGAGGCATCGGACACATTCGACTCTTCCAAGAGCGGTTCGCCGTAGAGTCGATAGCGATGAATAGCCGAGAGTCCGTCGAATCGACGTCCAGTCTGCGGAAGTATTGCTGCCTCGTTTCGATCCTCTCTTTTCAGGTAAATGACTTCTGTCTATACAGCGATATGTAAGACTGAATTCTGTCGATCACCTTAATTAATAAGTTAACGTTGTATGATTGCTTTAACTTCTAAAGCTGTTCGCGCCGTGTACAAATTAACTTGCCTTAAAAAGTCGTGACAGTCGCAAACTGGTCATGTCTGACGACTTTATTGGCAGCTCTTGCCTTCCTCGGAAAATGGTCACCATGTCGGATGGTCCGCTTAACCGTCGCTGCCTGTCCATCGTCTCTACACGGACACTGAAGTGATTTACTAACGATGGACGTGTACCGACAGATTTGAACGTACACGCCGACAATGACAGCCCAAAGATCATCGAGTGACACGGTAGAACTCGATCTATATTCATTGTCTAGCACTATCAACTCTAGTAGCCATACTTAGCATATACATAGTAGTCTACTTAATGACTATGTCTAGCTGTAGCTGACTAGCTATGACAATGTTCTTTCAGTTGTAGCCGCACTGTGTTCTACGTCAGCTAGTTGAGTTAATTAATTGAATTGAGTTGAGCAAATAGAGTTCAGTTGAGTTGAATTCAAATAGAGTACAGAAGGCGTTGTAGGAAACGATGGACGTGCATGTCTGTTCACTTGGTGAGTTGTGCAACTTCATACAAATGAGGAATGTGATCTGTTATAGAGTACCACGCCCACTCTTGCATACGGTACTAGTAACGTTTACTACATCTAGAGTGTGCCCCTGAAAGCGCGCAGGCTACTACTTAATTAATTGTAGTAGGTTGACTGTTTCGATGTTTTAACTTCATTGTGTCTCGATTTTCCTAGACAACAAGCAAGTCTGTCTACTTCGTCACCACAGCTGCCAACTCGACGATCCACTGGTGCGGAGCCTATCTAAATACCTAGATATTCCTAGCATTTTCTTTCCAACCAGTTTATCTGCGGTAAAGGTATCGTGTTGTGTACAATGCACGTACCTACACAGCCAGGGACCACGGTATTCATTGGTACAACGTTGTGTGTCAGAGCCTAGTTGTCCGCTGCCAACGTGGTTTGGGGCGACACTTAGTGGTCAACTTATGGCAGTTAGTAAGAAGAGACGGCAGGAAGTAGGCGGGATGATATCAGACTATCTCGCGCCTGGAGTTGTCAAAGGAGCACCGAACAAGACTAGCGCGAGAGTGTCTGATGACTAGGCAATTGTATTGGAATCTACAGTACGTATACCGTTTGAATCTGAAATATGTTTTCATGGATTGATTTATGTACATTACAGAGCAATACGAGTGTGTGAATGCAGGCTAGCACAGTAATACTATTACCGTTGTTTTCTGTTCGTCTAGTGGTCCTTCCCATGCATTTGTGATTGCGCGTTTGTGTCTTTGTTGTCCATTTTTTGGCCACTTTACTTGCTTCGACTCCTGCATATCTCGTCAATGTTGATGTTTCAGGTCGATGATCGGAATGGTCTGGATGGACGACATCGTACTTTGACTCATACCGCATTGTTGTAGAACAATAGAGACAGAGAAATTGTATCAAACGTGCATACTGTTATGTGTGGACAGTCAGAGCTAATGCACTTTTGTGCATGCATCACCATGTTCTTCTTGTGCGATTCTATCGATCTGAAAAATTCAGTTTAAATAATTTTATTTATTTCAATTACTTAATAGTATACCACAGATAATAAGTCAGTTTTTTTATTTTTTTTGGTGGAACATCTGTTCAGTATATGTATTCATTGTCTGTGCGGCATCGTACTTTATTTGACCATTTCAGTCTGGTTTTCTCAACCCACTCGACCGATTCACTTCTTGTACTTCTTAGCTACCTCGTCTGTCAAGACAGATCACTATAGCTATCATAATATATCGGTAATTATAACTGCTAATGGATGTAAGTTTAGGACAAACGACGACGAGATATCTATTGTATTAAAGACGAAGGTAAATGTGGCTAATGCGTGTCTGCGTTCGGTTTCAATTACCTGGCGTGGGGTATTCGTGGAATTTAACATTAATTAATGAAAGCTAGTGATACTCAGAGTGGTGATAAGTAAAAATTCTTTGAATTTGATATTATTGTATTATGATTTAGTTGTCATCTGTCAGTCACGTCACCTTAGAGTATCATTTATCTCCCCTTTTAGTGGTTTTGTTTGAGTACGTTATAAGGGCCTGTCCATGTGCACTGGCACCCGGATCGTGATTCGATCACAATGCAACAGCGACGCTGTCCACAATTGTAATCCCGGATCGCGATAAATCAAATCCATATCGCGAGGTGGTTTCGATTGCGATCTGATTGCGATCGGTTGAATCCATTTAGAAATAGTGGGCTTTACCTCTACGTACTCTACGCATGTAGTTGAAACATCAAACACTCCTCACTCGTCTATTTCTCGCTCACCTTACGTCGCTGTATCAACCTTTTCCACAAGCTAAGAAGCCACTCGTACACATCGGTCATCACTCAAGTGATATCGAAAGGCGGAGGTACTGTAGCGTTTTCAAAGCGCAGTGTGGACGCTCACTCTCCCAATCAGATCGCGATCCGTTTTGGTTGAGTGTGCACAGGTCTATAGTCATTGACTTAATGGGGTTGACTTATATTTCTTGCAAAGTAGCTCTTTGTTTGATATGGACGTCGACAGCGACTTGAATGAGAGTTCTCCTTGTGGCAGGAAAGAGCCGTTTTTGTCGTCAGAACATAGGACTATGACGACATCTATGGTGTTATACTTCAGTGACATTATTGTCTAACACCATTCACAATTCTTCATCAGTATTAGGTCTATTGACGTTTGATATATATATATATATATTTTTTTTTTTTTTTTTTATATATATATATATATATATATATATATGTATGTATGTATGTAGTTGTACTTGAAGAAATAATATATGATTCTTATATATATATATATATATATATATATATATATATATATATATATATATATATATATATATATATATGTATATATAGTTACAACTGCATGTTCATGCAGTGCTGGTTATTATGGTATGGTTATGGTGTATTTCATACATCGATGTGTCAAGAATTGACGTAAGGAAGATTACACAACATATGAGACAGAGTTACCAGGAAGGCAAACCAGTAGAAAAATTTATACGTTAGACAGTCATTCACATCATCAACAGGCAAAGGGAAGCCTAAAGGACGATGACGGATTTGTGTAGCGAGAGATGTTTTTGTGTTAAAGCTATGTTGAAGATATATATTAGAGATGATCTGCTTCTATTTTCTCAAATGACAAACTTGGGTCATGTCGATAATACTTTCAAATGGCCATCAACAAAATTTGTCGAAAGTAGTTTAATACTTGAATGTGTTGAGTATATGTTATGACTTACTTGAATAGAAAGCTATATTTGCTCAGAAAAAACTATCTTTGTGTTACAATGCTAGTAGTACATAGTGGTAGGAGTTTCTATCCTGGAACTTTTGGATCCGAAGAATGTATGATACAATTTGAAGTATAACACTTTTAGATGCAAGATTTTAATTAAATTAAAGAAATATTTAGAAGAATTTTACTTCTACATACTGTACTTGATCCCATCACAAACAAAACTGTTCAAAGGCACATAGCAGAAAACTGTAAGAGCTCCGCCGTTTTATACCCGGAAATACGGCATTCATTATCCTAAATTCGCTGCTTCTACCTGCTCTGAGCTGAGATGTGTATCGACCGACTTAGATACTGAGATGTGTGGACGAGCTATTCTTAGTGAAACAGGACCATTTCTGACCTTGCAGTACGTTGGCACTAGACTAGAGCTCTGGTTTATTCCAATTCCAACATCTTGAAAATGCTTGGATGACACTCGTCTTGTATTGTGAACCCACCCTTATACATGAACATAATTTACAGTGCGTTACCTCGCATATCATACTACGCACCGATACTATCATGTGTGGTGTTGTCACATAGAAGTCAATCGATGTCTAGGATTTAGTAATAGATCTTTTACAAGTAGCTCGATTATAGTAACAAAATGACATCTGTAATCAGCAACAATTCGATCGCAGTTCTTCAAAACAGTAGGCAAGAAGCATTTGTCTAACTAAAAAAAGCAAAACATTACAAGAAGCAAAGCAAATATCCATATTTGAATGTTGACAAATATGTTGTCAACAAACAAAAAAAGCACACACAAGTGCATGCTCACAGTAAACCAATGCGTTGCCGCGCTGTCTGTAAATTCACTTTGGCTAAGAAAACAATAAATATCAACTAGTAAATGTAAATGTATTTTACTCAATTAGATGCTACATACGCAACTAGTGTTTAGTTGGGGTAGCTCTTTGTAGCAACTAACTATCAAACAAACAGGAAAGAAAAAAACAGCGGGAAAACAGAGAAGAGAGATTAGACAAAAGAAAACGAGCACGGAGAATGAAAATGGGAGCGGCAAATTAGGAAAGAGACAACAGACAATAGGCGAGAAGAGAGAAAGAATCACTTGGAAGGCAAAACGTGTTGATTTACAGCAACACTGTCTCCGTTTGGCCACTACAGCACCACAACGTTTGCTAGCTATTAGAGCTTGTTCATGGAACGAGGAAAAACTGATCGTTGATTGCAATAATTCAAGTCATCAACAAGTGCCTCAAAATCATTAGTGGCGAATGTCTCCTACAAGGGCCCCGCCAAGCATCACCTTCAAAATGTCTTTTAGCGAATCTTATTAACAAACACGTCTTTAATGCTAAGGGAATTACCGTTTCGAAAGCAGTCAGTTGAATGTTTATCAAGTCTTACCGATATTGAGAAAAGGATGCCCTGAACGATAGACCAATTGACATATTCTAAGATTCTCTGCATAAGCTTCTTCCGCATCAATCCAGCGATATAAGGATGCATAACAAGTTCCAAGAAGATTACAAGCTAACAGAACAAGAACATTTACCACAGCAAAGCATTTTTTACACAAACGAAACTGCTATACGTGATTGTCATGCGCCAGGGGCGGCGAAGCGGATAGCAAGTTGGGGCCAAAGGACATCGTATTACATGAATTACGGTTTTCAATAGGGATTTACTGTCGCGAAGCGCTTTCTATTATTGAATTCTATTAACTTAAACACTCTACTTAGACAACAGAAAACGCTTAGACATGCATATCTAAAGGTCTGAACCCTCTCATATTGGAGCACAAAATTCAATTTCTTTTAAAAATCTCTTCGCTGTTGTTGATCGGAAGATTGGTGGGATTGCCCCCTCTTTCTCTAGCTCCGACTCCACTGTGCGAGCAATGCAAAATCAGTTGAGTATTTGACCTCAAAAGATCATTACACCTATACAGCTAATTTTAATTTAGCGGTAGAAAAAGATGCAGCCACACACCAAAAACACATGCTCGCACACACACACACACACACACACACACACACACACACACACACACACACACACACACACACACACACACACACACACACACAGACACACACACACACACACACACACACACACACACACACACACACACACACACACAGACACACACACACAGACACACACACACTCACACACTGTCACATCAAAGCATATAAACCCCAACTAATTCAAGGTTTCACTGCGAACACGCACTCCAGGAATTAATCACTGTTCTGCACGAAAAGTTGGTTTTAAATAGTCCAGACGTCGATCACAAAACCGCAGAGAAATCTCATGTGCCATAATGTCCATTCTGTATATATATACTCACCGCATGCCATTTGTTCAGAAGTTGGTGATATTTTTGTTAGAATATCACGTGATCTCAACAGCAGTGGCAACATATCGGAAAATTTTCCTTGTTTAAACAAGCAAAAGGAAAGCAGGTTCAAAGCTACAAGAACAGAAATGATAAAATAAGTTACTTATATACTATTTGGAATAAAATGTAAACCTAGGACAGTAACATAATTGGAGAGTTGCATTTGTTCCAGAATACGTAAACATTCTTCAAGTACATCGGTCGCTTCTTTTACATTGCCTGAATGGAGGTACAAGGTTCCAAGAAGTACTAGAGCTGAAAATCAAATATTGGTTTATATATACATTTATATACAAGCATATTTCATAGCTTATAATTTGAGGCAATAGCGAATCGTAGCATATTGCGTACAAACACACACACCCGCGCTCGCACACACATAAATAAAAGCAAACGCGAGAGAAAGAGGGGGAAGAAAGAGGG
>NC_085096.1:3715482-3777982 GCF_963422355.1 Corticium candelabrum
ACAAGACACCGACTCTCTTGGCATGCAGTTTATAAAATAGCTGATCCCGAATTCAACCAAAGCTATAGCAATTACATTGCAATAAAGGGATATATTATCTCCTACAACATTGAAGTCGAGCGCTGCTTACCTGCACAAAAAAGTTCTTTCGTATGTGGTAAGTTCGTCCTCAATACTCCAATGCACTGATTATACAGATCAATAGCTTTAGTCATATTTCCAGATTGGCCATAACAATAAGCTAGAGTTTGGGTAGCTAAGGACATATCCAATAGAAAGCATCTTTGGACATTCTCAAAATTCACTGACCAATTATTACTGAATGATGATGAGGGTCGAAAATCGATCTCCTAATAGACACACACTCTTCTGCTCTTCTAGTGGCTTTAAAAACATCATTCAACCGCAAGTAACACTTAGACAAAGCAAAAAGGGCTATACAGAAATACAGTTATATCATTACAACATCCGCACAACATTTTATCTAACAATCACACACATACATTAGCGCACACACACACGCACATTGGCAAATGACATGTTTCGTCACAGTTGGCAAATGACATATTTCGTTACAAACCTATTCTACTTACTATCGGCGACTTCAAAATTATCATCAGTTCGTTCTTGTCTTACGATTGCGAGAGCTTGTTCTAAATGCTCAACAGCACCGTAGAAATTACCCATTAACACCAGACACAGACCACATTGCACATTTGCTAAATTATGTCAAATGAAATAGCACCAATATTACTGAAATACCGCATAATGTTTAAAATATTAATTAGTACCGCATCTAATAATGGCAGACTTCATTTCAACCACATGCTGCGCTTCAGCAATGACTTGCTTATATATGTCAAAAGCACGACGATACTGACAGTGTATTTGGCATATCCAGGCCAAAGCGTTCTTTGCTACAGTAAAAATTCAGCTAGAGCTAGACAAGTAATTGCTACAATATTCTAACCAACCTTGTAGAATGATCGGACTATGACAACACTGCGTATTAGAAAGTTCAATAATAAGATTGTACGTACGTTTAGCCTCATCAAGCTGACGTAAATGTACATAGGACATGGCCAAACTAGAAGACACTAAAACATAACACAAATACAATTTACTAACCAAGACTCTAGCACACTCTGTTACAAGAATTCGATTTGATTTCAATGTAACTGCATGAACAAGAAACATAATCATGCTACGAAACGCTAAGCAATGTTAGCTAGGTACATATAAAAATCACAATTTTAATCAATGTTTAACGTATAGATTGAGTTAAGGAGCCATGAAGGTGTCTGAGGACAACATAAATGTCATTAATAAATTTTATATTAAGGATACTTCTAATTTTACAACTTCAACGTATTTTTACATAAACTTTGAGCACGAAATCTATACATAAATATAATATTATGACACAAAATGTGTTGTCTAAATCCTTTCTCAGAAGCTTGGCAAATGTATCGATGACTTTCTCCCTACATTTAATTAGCATACAATTTCCTAATTAAGTACCTTGTGTAGCGTTTCAATCATTCTAAGCCATTCACAAATTTTATATAAACTTTTAATCATCATTATCACCCTGATCTTTATTCGTGGACAAGTATTAGCCCTCATTGCCAAAGACTTCGTAAAGAATTACAGTAAATTATTTAAAACGGCTCCTTCGAACAAGATGGTTTACTATATAGCTAAACCAGTATAAACGGTATTGGTTCTATTATTGGAATAATACCACCTGCCAAAAATAGCCTTTTCTATTGCAGATGGCTGGAAAATCGACATTTTCCTTATCTTTACCCTATAATGTTAACACGGTCTTCACTTCGAAGAGGCACACCCCTCGGCTCCCGAGAAGTACATGATCCCCGTCAATGCGCCCTATTAGACAAATGTTATCTAGAGAATATAGCTAGAGAATTGCATGGTGTCTTCACCTAAAGAGAGCGAGCTAGGTCTAAACATGGACAATGAAAAAAAGGATTTCTAATGAGATTATTCTTACATTTTTCGATAGGTAAACAAGCACAACCATTTGCTGCCATGTGCTAGGCTAGACTGCGGTAATTGTGGTAAATGTCTGTTCCAGAGCCAAACGCCTGAGATCTGAAAGTAAAAAATCCGAAGACGCTCCACAACTTGAGGTAAATCATAACGTTGGTGTTACCCAAAGCACAGTCGGCAGCATTAAGTGTGAGACATTAAATGCAAATACAAGAGATGTAAATGTACTTGCAGGCAGTGCTGAAAGACTGTTAGCTGGTCTGGTACTCCAAGGAAGTGGACCGGATTTATGAATCATCCGAAGAAGGACTAGACGATAGTGAGCGAAAGACAATTCTAAAAACAAATGGGCTTTAAATAGGAACTATATGTTTCTAGGAACCGGCCAGAACTGGCGGTACTCACGCAATTGGAAAGAAAAATGAACATGGTTGAGATCCTCTCCATCACGTGATGGGGCCTAGGTAATGCTCCATATGCTTCTGCTTTGCCCTGCAGAATCAGGCCATGAGAAATCTTTATTACGTCAAAATGCAATAAAGACAGCTGATGAGTTCTTGGGTTCTTTAATCAGAAGAAAATTCTATAGCCGAATTTATGTCACTAGAGTATGCTCAAGAGATTGAGAGAAATCGGGCAACTCTTTTGTCTATTTTAGATGTGACAATCTCCTGGCACAGAGGGTAGTTCCACTAAAAGGAAACTGGTGCAAAGAAAAGGAGGAGGAAGACAACAATTTTAAATTTTTGTGAAGTGGAAATTAAAGGACAACGCAGAGTTAGCAACGTTTTTGAAAAATTCACCAAGAAATGCGACATACCTTTCACCTCAAATTCAGAACCAGCTTATAGATTGTTTTGAACATATAATTAGAAATTAAATTGTTCAAAAGTCAATGAAGCAGACTTTCTAAGCATAATGGCTGATGAGACATGTGATGTTAGCACAACAGAACAAATGGCCGTGGCCATCAGATACCTCAGGATCAGCAGTGATGCAGTCGTGAGATGCCTGAAGATTTCCTTGCGTTTTCCAGTTGAAGTAAGCCAATACCAAAGGAATTACGGATGCTCTTTTGACTAAGCTTGAAAATGGAACGTTGATGCGAGTAAATTGAGGGAAAAGGGTTTTGATAGAGCTTCCACAATGTCAGGACACGTAAGTGGAGTAACAACACGCATACAACAAGCATTGCCACAATGAAAATACTTTGCCCTCTATCGAGACGAATGCCTCAATCTTGTAGTAGTCAAATTATGCAAAGATGTCCATGAAGTAAGAAACTTTATGGAAGCCTTTGGACAGTTAAGCTTCTTTGTCAATAACAGCCACAAGAGAAAAACTGTCCTCAAATTAAAGATCAGTGTAAAAGAAGTGGATCAGCTCTTTGGAAACTTGAAGAGCATAAAGAAAAGATTTTATTGTATTCTAAAAAGGCAAAGCTTGCCAACCCTGTGTGATACCAGATGGTTGTCTCGAGTGGACTCATTGAGTACACTTCTAGTTAAGTACAATCAAGTGAATAATGCAATGGATGACATTGCTATAGAATGAACAGGCCATTCTCGGTCTGATGCCTATTCATATATGAAGAAGATGAGTAAGTTTTCATTCATACTAACTGCTGTGATTACCTAGCGCATCCCTGAATTCGTCAGACCACTCTCTGTTTCCCTCCAGTCTAGACAACGTGATATTGTGGAAGCTCACGAAGAATGCCAAATTTTGATTAACACGATTAGGGATGCAAGAAATAGTAGAAATTTTACAGATTTTTGACTAAGGCATCTAGCCTGCTGAAAGATACCTATGGAGAAGATCAAGAGCTAGAAATTACCCGGGCCACAGCAGGCAAAAGGCATGCTCTAAATGCTAATGCTCCAGCCACAACTCCAGAAGAGTACTAAATTGTCAACTACTACTATCCTTTTGTTGATCATGTTACATTACACTGGAAGAGTCGATTTCCTGATGATATAAAGTTGCTATGCTAGCATACTACCTATTGCCAAAGAAGTTAACAAAGCTGACTATTGGTATAGAAGTGGGTATTAGGAAGGAGTTCATGGAGGATTTTCCAATGCCTTCTAGGTTTGAATCTGATATACTTCGATGGACAACCAAATTCTCGGCGCTTGACAAAGACGATCTAGAAATGCTTGCCATTATTAACAGTACAGACAAAAGCTTGTATCCAAATATCTATGCAATTCTTTCTTTGCTTTTGACTCTTCCGTAGGTTCCTGCACATGTGAACGATCATTTAGTGTATTGAGATGCCTCAAAACGGTGTAGAACATCTATGGGAGAGGACCAAATAAATGGCCTTGCGTTTCCCACATTCATAAGGACCATCCACTTACCTCTCAGCTACACCTCCTTGATGTGCTCAAACAGGGGGATGCATAACTTCACAGACAAATTGCACTGGCGTTCGACCGCAGTCGAGAAGAAACATCAAAAGACCAAAACACTAAATAGCTAGCAGTAGTTATACTTTTGTAGACATCAAGCAGTGACACGATGTAGACTTTCTTGTCAAATAATCTTTCCCGTCAATAACAAAATAAACGTTATTAAAGTTTTATGATAAAAAGTATATACCTTAGCAATATAAACAAATGTCTCGCTTCCTCTATCTTTTAGATCTGGCTACGGCCCCGCAGGTGTGTTCGGTCTTAAAGGTTAGTGTGGCTGAAATTGAGGCAGATTTTTTGTCTACATACGCTTGAAAGTCACACACGATGGCTTGTGAATAAGATTCATTTCTTGGGTCTGGAGTTGGGGCTTCTTTGTGGATTATTTCACACTCCCAGATGACTACGATATTGAATCCTGCGTTTCGAATTGTTTAATCTCGCGCGCAAGAGTTTCGTGGTACAGGAGGATTGCATTCGGTTCTTGAAGAGTTTGAGCAACCTTGCAAAGCGATAGCTGTGATATGGAAATACTGTTCGGTCGGCCATTCTATATCTACGGGAGTATTCTTGACCCACCGCGCACCAGCGTCTGTGTCAGCATTTGGCGTGATAGATGTGAACGCCGCGGTGCTGGCTTTTGTATTCGAGTCAGTAAGTGGTGAGTTTGTTCACGTTGCATCTCGTGTAAAACGCTATTTCATGGTTGACTGTTATGTTTCCACCACTTTATCAGGACTTCACGTGACTGCAATATGTTGAGGATTGTTGGCATTGCAATGCCAACAATAGCAGAGGTTGAGAACCGTCTTGATTCCAAACGCATTCTGCTCCATACCGATGGTCATAATATTGGAATAGTGGACGAGTTGTAGTTTCAGACGCCAGACTTCAACCACCGGCATCCACACCCCAATAACCACATTGAAGTGCTTTACGATTTTGTTGAGATATTATAGATTGTCTTGGCGATTGCGAGAATTGGAACCACTAAGATCAAATAGGAGATGGCGAGCTCACTTGCTTTGGTGATACTAAAATCTGCTCGCAAATAGTGGTACATTGCATAACAACGGAATAGATATACGTTGTCATTGAAAGTGTCTAGATTGAAGAGTCCCTTCTTTTGGCGCAGCCACTCGGGTACAGCGCTTGTTCCCAGAAGAGCATGATGACATAGTACTACAGGCAACTAGACGTCGATATATCGGACGAATGTCTACTTGGTGCGCAGCTGGGTTGATGTCTGCATGGAAAGGCGGGTTTCTTCTTGCTCAGATAGATAGGTACGGGCTTGTTCTAGCCAGGATATTCTTTAGCTGCTGAGTGGGACTATTTATATAGTTTCACTTGACCTGTTTCAAGGTTGTTAATTCTACAGGTGTAAGAGTATCAGAAATATAATGACATCTGGACGCGAGCTGTCAACTTCACTGAACTGTCACTGAAGAGTCGGAATGTCAACATTCTGCGTCCTTTGATCACACTTTCTCGTTCGCTGTCCCTCTCAATTATCGTCGGACATTCCTTTTCATCGCATGAAGTCAACGATGTGCGGAACAGTCTTTTTCATTGTACAAATTATGCGTCTATATACTAAACCTTATATTTTTAACTATGTGCAACATTCCAACAGACGGCAAACAAGTCAGTTGCTATATAGTAGAAATATCTTATTTGTCTCACCGAGCGCAGCTTTCCACTATTGAGCACACCATACAATTTTTAGGATATAGACTACAGATTTCACTTGTTTAATAGGGTGCAATTTTTTCTATAACACACGGCACACACGTCTGTGGCCGTAAGACTCTGTTTGTCTAATAAGGCGCAAAACTTGTGTGTCAGTGGGTGATAATCCACGTCTCGGGAGTCGAGGTGGTGAGACGCTCGACGTGTAGATTTACGTTTACATCTTAAGGAAAGGAAGAGAGAAAGGTATTTTTTCCAGATCTTTTTAATACTCAAGGGCTATTTTTGGCGAGTTCTATTATTCAAATCCAAGATCCACTAGTCTTTACGGACTATATTTCGGTTCTACACTTCTCTGATAAGTAGCACATAGGTGTTCTGGTTAAGAAATTAATTACTTTTCGTTTATGCTGTATGTGTTGTTTAGCATTAGTCAATGTGCTGTTTCGAAAGGAAGTGCTATTTTGCTTGCTGTTTGAAACCTGATGTGAACAGATGTGCTTTTTAAAATAGAAGGTATGGCGATTTATGCAATGAAAACGTAACAGTTACAGTTTTTTCCAGAGAATATTGTAAATATTAAAGGCAACGTTTTCAGTGTTTCCCTTCAAATCTTTTCACACAGCATAAACGGTTAGTCATTAATATTAAACATAAGTGACGCGTTTAAGACAGAAATGAACTCCGAGATCTCTCTTGAATAAACAATATATTGATAATTTCTGTCAAGCTTCTTCAGGCTATGCATGCATAACCAAATACTGCATGTCTATCATATAACGATAGAGTTGCATAATACCCACGACAAGTAACGTTGCGTCAAGTACGTTGCAGGTGTAAAATCACAAAATTTTTATCCTGCTTTACAGAACTGTCGCGTTTGCTCGATTAGTGTAAACAAAATTTCCACTGTAACACGTTTGAACCATTACCTATACTCGTTGAGATGTTTCTCCTCGACACCACACATGCCTGGTCGAAAAATATGGCCTCTGCGCGAGAGTCAAGAATCCGGGCCTCTGCGCATGTGCTCTTGCTTCTTGTTCTGTTTTACCGGGAACGGGTATTTTTAAGCCCGGATCCCGTCCGCCCTGTCTTAGACGTTGGATAATCAACGGAGATGAAATGGATAGGGAAGGGAAAAGCAAAATTGCGTTGGCTGCTACAGAGGCTATGAGCGCAACGACACGGTTGTGGTGGCAGGGATAAACATGTACACTTATTTCTGATGCGCGCGCTATGTTCGGGGTGGATTAAACTTTGTATAACTGCGTTAAACCGCATTTGACTCCTTACGTTTCTTCTTTGAGATTTTAATGCACGACACCACACTTGCCTGGTCGAAAAGCGTAGCCGTGGGGCGAGGGTTGAGACCCCGGGCCTCTGCGAATGCGCTACCTGCTTCTTGTTCTGTTTTTCAGGGAACGTGTATTCTTAGACAAGGAAAACGACCCAAACGAGAATTTTTCTTTGAGAAAACCTTCAGTCTAGGTACGGTAACCGGACTTGAGATTGTACTCTAAGTCTGCCGATCACGAACGGTTGGTTGACTGTCCACAGGACAGACAGCACCTTGCAAAGACGCCGAGCCCTCAGGAAGCATGCACGAAAAAAATAGGTCTTTAGCCAGACCCCATATGGTATCTGCACAAAGATCCTACATTATTACGCCATGCTGCTTGTATTCTCTACATTAGATGTATTATAAGTATACAGAGGTAATGACACACACTAGGTGCTTAATTGTTTTCACCAACGTTCAAGATGCCTGGCAAGCAATTTATGTACGCCTCGAACGCCTTGCTCTTCCACAGTCCCAACTCTTTCATGAAAGTGTCGTGTATGCCATGGGCATTGGCAGGAGCGCGGCACCGATTCTAAAGTTGTGGACAGTATACCATGAGCAATCGATCCCCGCTGACGACAACGCCAGCTGCAGTTCTTGCAGCAGTCACAAGCGGGATAGACAACAGCCTTCGCTGAAGATAAACAGCGGTCCTGAAGGAGTTTCCCTGACAGCCATGTATACCAACAACGATGATTACGAGCAGATGGCATTGGCGCTCGTTCAGATAGACATCGGCACTATGGCAGAAGGAATCTGTCTCTGACTGCTTAAGGTGAAAACGCACAAGTGTTGAGTTCTCGTAAGAATAGCTTGTAATATCTTGCGGTGTGAGTTGATATGCATGGTCGAACGCCGATAATGATGACACGGTGAATTTTCCCGCCCTCAGATAAACGAAGAAACCAGTGCAGCGGACTGCCCAGAGCATAACGATATCGTAGCTTAGAGGCTGCTGAGACCAGGAAGCCTTGATCGCTCGCAGCTCCATCGGTGTGATGGAAAGGCGTTGACGGGTTTGGTCCTCATCCTGCGTTCGGCGCACTCCACTCAGGACATATGTTATTTGGGGAAGAGCGGACGCAAATGGATCTGCTTGGCCATATTGAATATGCAGGTGACGTACGGCAGATAAGTAACATTTGATGGCCTTGTGCGTTAGTTGCTGTTCCTTGAGAGTCGCGACGAAGACACACAGACTACGTTCGGATGTAGGCATTGGAAGAATTGAGAGTCTTCGGCGGAATTGGCGGTACCGAGATTGACCGGTAGCGTACGACCTCATGGTCGCCCGAGCTAAACCTGACAAAAAGAGTCAAGCAGCCCTGAACTGCAGCTGGGTAATCTCCAGTTGACGACCGACGGTTGCAGAAGCGCTTTGAATTGCACCAAGACTTAATCCGGGGATTAACGTAACTATTGGTTGTTGAAAAGCGCACCGTTAGTAGGTTGTTACGAGACAGTGCATGCGCAACGTGATTAGATTTCCCCGGGATATGTATGGCCTGCCACGAGAATGAAATATGGGCTGCCACAAACGTGCGAAACCTCAGCACTTGCATCACCACCTTTTTGTGACAGGAGTATTTACGCAAGGTGGACACAGCAGTGGTATTGTCGCACCAAAACTGAATGCACTCGTCGTGCCATTGACGACCCAAAGCGACGCTAGCGATAAGAAGAGGCACGCACTTCTTTGTTGCGCTAGTGCAATCACACCACGCTATAGACTATTGCCATTGAAGCTAGTGCTTGCGCCATAGAGCCCAACAACACCATAGACCAGAGGCGTCCGAACGCATTTGCAGTGTTGGGAGTTTTGAGACAAGAGTACGTAAAGAGCAAGTGCCATTGCACCGGACAAGGAAAGCATCCCATCACATTAAATCTGCTTGCGCGTTTGCATTTAGCCGAACTCTGTTGTGCAGGCCATTGACGAGGCGAGATAAGGCGATAAGGCGGCAATGGAAAAATCTGCCGGCCTTGACTACCGACGCAGTGCGCTGCAGAGTTTCAGCCAAAGACAACAGCTCTTTCTTTGTGCAAGAGCAACGACCAATCCAACATTCGACAGCTTTGTTATAGCTTCGCTTGTGGCAGACACATCGTACCTCCATCCGAATTTGGTTGCAGCCCCAGGAACTCAAGGCACGATGGCGGCCCCTCCAAATTTTTTTGTTAAAAATGGAGCCCCAAGGCAGTCGCACGTGGGGAGCGCTGCAGCCAAAGTTCTTTGCGCACTCGCTGGAGTTGGCCGCTCCAAAGAAAGAAATCGCCATGTATTGAATAACGGAAGTGATCCCTCTGCCATACATTATCCAGAGAAGAGTGTCTGCAACGGCCGAAAATATCTTGGGCGCCGAGCGAAGAACAAAGGGAAGAGCACGATAAATGTAGACCATGCCCTTCCAGCGCACTCCCAACAAGCGGCGATCATCTGGATGTACGAGGATTTGGCGGTTGGCGCTCCCTATGTCGAGCTTAGCCGTTAGCGCTCCACGAACCAGCTGCAAAAGACGCCGCGCTGCCTCATCGACACAAACATAGGACAGAGAGCACAGGTCCGTAGCGATGCCTTCGTTGACGCTGGTCAAACAAGGTGAGGAGAGATCAACGATAAAGCGCCAATGCTCTGGTTGGTCGTTCTTAGGTACCAAACCGATTGGGCTTATCTAAACTGTGGAGATGCCAGGATCCAATGGACCAAACACACGCATTGCTGCAACCTCAGCTCTGAGGTAGCTGTCGACGACCGATCAGTTTGCAGTAGCCGATTGCATGTGTCGTTTCGATGATTTGCACTTGTCATAGCCGTACGCGAAGACGATCTTGATACTGTGTGTTAGGTCATCCAACACATGTATTTAGTTAGCAACGAACTGCTTCGCGTGAGAAGCAAGCTCCTGACGTTATGCTACAACCTCTAATGGTGAGACATAGGACTCCGAGTCTGGGCACGGTATACAACCAGAGGATCGACAACTGTCGATGGCCAAGAAGTCCGCCACGTAGAGTTACTAACTCCCACGCAGGTTGCAATTTCGTGCTCACGACTGCGGCATACCTGTAAGTGTAGAGTGATATATACGGCGTAGTAACTATCGTAGTATCAAGAGACCAGGTAGAGACAACTCGGACATTATGACTAAGGAATGAGGTAACACATGTGACATATTTCTTTTCTACAGAACTGCAGGAATGATCGGACCAAAGAACACTTTCTACATGACCAAATGCACATGTGATAGTACGTTATCTCCACAAGCAAAGTCCACTACCGCACTAGAGAAGTGGCTGACCTACTATTGACGAGCTGCTCTCTCCAATGAAGTTTCATCCTGCTCAAGGCCGGACCTCTGCTGCGTTTTGGGAGAAAATGGTCTTAAAGATGGTTCCGGGCACTTTGGCAGCTAGTGAGAGCGTCGAAATCGCAGGCACACATGACGGTACATGCAGTAGGGAAGCCGCAGCACAAGGCTACATTGTATTTACAGCGGACAGGTTTGTGCCAGGAGGAGCCTATTATAGACCGATTGTGCTGTGCGTATGCACTAAGTCGACCGCTTGTTAGCTTGGAGACGGCAGCAGCTGCTGTGAGAAGCAGCTGCAGCCGAGATAAATTTGGATTCGCAGCACACGATGAGACAGGTTGGTCGGCTTTCAGGTAGTGTGAGCAACGGCAGAAGCGTACCTGGTCCATGGCCAGGATGGTTAACGCATATATCGAGGGGTGGAGCTGAGTCCAAGAAAGCAAATGATTGGCCGCCACTGGCTGCCGGAACCATGCATCATACTGGAGCCAACCTGTCTCGCTGTGGCACTGCGCCTCGTGCACGACTAGCCACTAGTATTCCAGCAGATCGATCGATCTACCTGGGTGGCGCTGAAGGAGACCTCCTGCGTACAAACCAAAACAATGTACCCAGGTCGGTCAGCTCATTATCTGACAGTGACGACGACAGCTGGGCGCTTCTCCTTGCCCCGCTTGTAAACTTTGCATACGCCTGAGCATGTCCAAGTTGTCAGGTAAGAGTTCGGCAAAGTACACGTACTCCAGTGCCTACATCTGGCAAACGGAGTGTGCCGGTATGTGTACCGTGCCTTTATCAATGATACATGACCCAAATGCAAACAAATATGGCGCCAAAGGTCAGCAATGTAAGTTCGAAGTTACGCCCGGGCTGATTAGGGTAATCTCTTGCAGCGCTTGCGCAGCAAAAATGCAGCCCAAAGTTTGACCTGAATGTTGACAATGTCTCGGCGTCAATACGTGAGCAACCTGGGATCGCCGTTACTTACGCCGACTTACATTAGCTTATCAGCGCTTTCATACATAGATGCCGCTGACACAAGGCAAGACGGGAAGCTGCCACCGCTGAGTAGAAGCCCGTTAGAGGGACACCGTAAAAGTAACAGTTGCGCGCAAAACTGCCACAATCATCGCCATTACGCGCAATTAATGTGGGGAGACAGCAGAGAATTTAAACGGCAAAACGCGTGTCGACAACGCCAGAATTTACCAGGTGCCCTTACAGCTATAATACTGTACGACTTGCATAGCCGACTATTCCAAAAACCAGCTAAACCAAAGCGCTGACTAGGCGATGTGGACTCACGCACGAACGTGCACGGGACACGACATGCATATGGCATGCAAATATTACCAACACCGTAACGTGGCTAATGGTTAATGCGCATTTTAACTAGCTTCTCTGTCAAAGTTCCGGATTGACCGACAAAAGAAGTGACGCTATGTTGCCGTCATAAAACAGGTACTGAGTACTTTCAGCTGACCACGCAGAGAGCTAATACAAGAGATATTGCATGAAAACGGCATGTAACAAGCGCCTCTCAGAGAAAAACACCATTGTACCACACAAGAAGTAAAGTATGTGGAACGGCATGCCAAATGCACTTGGCATGTTTCAAGTACCCGCGCCAGGTGCCATCATCTCGCACACAGCATTCGGAAGACATTTGGCAGACGCCACGCGGCCGCGGCAGGAAGTAACGCTCTACACCACAAGTACCGGCAGGCGGCGCCACAATTACCGCTCCAACGCCGCAAGTGGCGGCAAGCGGAATATCTCGTTTGGCCACCCAACAATAAAAATAACCGCAAAAACAGAATGAACAGACCAGAACAAAACATGAACAAACCAGCGCAGTCGCAGAGAGCCCATGAAATCATGGCAAGTTATCTAGCATCGCTGCGCATGCAGGAAAGATAACAAAAAAGGAAACGGTGAGAATAGTGTTAGCGACAATCAAACCAAGGGAACGACAAAACTTGCAATATGCAAATGCGTGTTTTTTTAATGTGCTTGCTCCTCCGCAGCATGATCCGCCTGACGCTGAGAATGTTGCGACGGAACAGCTGCCATCTCTGCTCGAACTGCTTACCTGACCGTTGCAGCCATACGTAACTTTAGTCTCGCGTAGCCAGACCCCCCGCCGCGTCATTCTCCTCGGCAATAAGAGTCTGGTGAACAGGCTTTGATGTCGCTGTGTGCCGAGTAGCCAGAAATCGGCTATCTAAAACCAGGTTTGGTTTCTTAAACGCTTTACTAAGGACCAGAATGGTAGTGCAATTCTATCTTATTAGCTTGTCTTGTTTCGTAGAGAACAACTCGAGGACTACAGCTAGATTCGTTGCTGTTTGTGAAATCTGCATGTCTACAGCAACAATTCATTGAATGCGGCCGCAAGAACGTTGAAGTCGACAGACTAGGCTGCCATCTCTTATCTAATCTGTCCTGATCGACGTCGCACTTACCGTTTGTGCGCTTGTGTCACAACGGAGACTGAATGCGAACGTAGTCGATTTAAAGCAATGCAAAAAACACATGAAATGATTAGCCAAAAACAGAAAGACGACTCATCTTGTTTCAATGACGTTAGATCTAAACCCTTCAATTCCAGGACCAGATATTGCTCACTCAGGACTGTCCGCGGTCGCTTTAGACCTCAAAACAGCAAACAGCATCGATTACGTTCGAATCCATTCATTGCGTTCGCATTCAGTCCCTGTTGTAACCCAAGTGCACAACGCTAAACGTAGGACGTCAAGCTTGCCGACGTCAAAGTTCCCTTGGCCGCATTCAATTGCTGCTGTAGACGTGCTGATTTCACAAACAGCCGCGACTCGAGCCAGCTGTTGTCTTCGAGTTGTTCTCTTCGAAACAAGAGAAGCTAATGAGATACAATTTCAATGCTTGCATACCAATCTGGTCTTCAGTAAAACGTTTAATAAACTAAATCCGGTCTTCAGAAAGCCGATTTCTGTTTACGCGGCACACAGCGACATTAAAGCCTGTTCATCAGACCCCATTTCGCCGAGCGCTGGGAAAGAGGTTTGGCTACGCGAGACTAAAGTGACTTGAGCCCACCAACGAAGGTGGTGATTGTCTTGAATTCGGACATGGAGAGGAAAATGGAAAGCAAAATTGCGTTGGCTGCCACACAGGCTATGAGCGCACTGATACGGTTGTGGCTGCAGGGCTACGCATATACACTTACTTTCGATGCACGCGCACGTTCCGCGATTTGGAGTCAACTCTGTCTAACTGCGTTAAACCGAATAATAATATACAGTTAAATCGAAAGGTACACTGGTTTTTGTAAGTTCCCTTGTGTAGGATAGTTTATCAAAACGACGAATGTGCCTTTTCAAATATACTGCTCAATTAATAACGTCTGGAGTTTAGCCGCGAGTTAAACTGAACCAATTATCAATTGAAAACAACTGCCATGAAACTACAGAACAAAATTACAGTAAACCTGACATTATGACATAAACTCACCTATCAGATACCATGGTATGTAACACTCGCTGTTTTTCAATAAATTGTTAATGACGTCAATGGCTTTATGAAAATAGCGTTGACTACATGAAAAGTTTAACTTTTGCATATACAAAATTCCTGTTTGGAAGAGACCTACAAAACAACAATTTTTTAAATCATTTTTAATGGCTGACTACTTCGATGTGATATTGACATACAATCCACGTGTCTAATGACCTTATCCTCGTCTCTCTTGCATTCAGCTTCATTCAAAGTACTACATAACGACTCGGTAATTTCAAGCCTTCTTTCAATCAAACGAAATGCAACGTCAACGTGGCCTGACAAATGTGCAGTGTAACCAGCTATGGTCAACAGATTTAAGCAGCTGTCATTGTCACATTTTGTCGTTACTATTCTTTCAGCAACACTATAGAGATGAGGAATGAGTTCTACAAACTTGTTGTCATTTAGACTGTAGTAAATACTATCGGAGTCGTTTGGCACTCTAGACAACAAGTACTGAGCCAAATGAGTCAATTTAACGTTTAGTCTATCAGGTTGTCTCACAAGCCGTTGCAACACTGTTAACTGAACGAGAGCGTGAACATCACATTTCTTTGTCTCATTCGTTTCAGATGTGCTGATCAGCGTGTGCGATAAGAGATCCGTTAGACACAAACTAAACCAATAAGGTGCAAGTCTGTCGCTGTCTGAAAAGACCATTGATTGAAGAATATTACAAGGAATGTTTCTAGATGCCAGTAAAGAAGCAAACTCTAATACACTTACAGCATTTGGATTCTTCTTAGTGACACATTCAATATCAAACTGCCATGTCAAGTAGACATGGTTTGTTTCCTTCATCCAATGTTGAACTAGCTCCAAAATTTGTGCATCGTACGGATTTCTAGTGACGTAATAAATCATTTCATGTTGAAGTTTCTCCAATTGCTGAGGTTGGTTTACACCCACATCTGCAAGAGCAGCCCTCAAATGACTAATGTGAAAATATTGCAATAGTTTATCAATGTTCAATGTTGTTGCCCTCATCTCCTCTTCTTCATTCTTCAAAAGGTAGTAGTAGTCATGACATGAGATGTTTGTTTGCCGTATATATGTTCCTATGTGTGCAATGGCTAACGGCAATCCGTGAATTAATGGACTTGTCACTAATCTTCTTGCATATTCCAATTCATCTTCATCAACTGGAAGTGGTCTGGCAGCCCAACCAAACAATGCTGTCAGAGCATCGTTACATGAAAGATATTCGAGAGTAATAATACAGTCAGCGTTTTTCAATACTTCGTGATCTGCAGAAGAACGAGTTGTAATCAAAACGTGAAGATGTGAAGATTGAAGAGGTAAAACGCGCGATAACAAATCAAAGTCCTCCACATTATCATATAACAAGAGCACTTTAGATTTGTGATTACAATGATAAAGAAAGATGCTGTTCATCTCGTCAAGCTGCCCACTACCAATGTTCTGTTGACCAAGATTAATCAACTAAAATCAATAAAAACCAAAGTTAGAGAAACAGAAAGTTTTCAAACTGTGCTTGTTTTGCCTGTGTATGTGCGTGTGTGTTTGTGTGTGTGTGTGTTTGTGTGTGTGTGTGTGTGTGTGTGTGTGTGTGTGTGTGTGTGTGTGTGTGTGTGTGTGTGTGTGTGTGTGTGTGTGTCTGTTTGTGTGTGTGTGTGTGTGTGTGTGTGTGTGTGTGTGTGTCTGTGTGTATGTGTGTGTGTGTGTGTGTGTGTGTGTGTGTGTGTGTGTGTGTGTGTGCGTGTGTGTGTGTGTGTGTGTGTGTGTGTGTGTGTGTGTGTGTGTGTGTGTGTGTGTGTGTGTGTGTGTGTGTGTGTTACAGCTCAGTTGGGTAGAGAATCATCTTGAAGTTGCTACATCAAAGCACATCAGTGCTGCAAGTTCAAGCTGCAATGGTAGAAAACTAAGGCATATTTCTCTTAAACAAGCCACTCATACGCAATTTTCTCTCTCGACTCTAGAGTATTAACGAGTACATGGTCATTGACTCTAGGTTTTAGACGCCTCGACTGCGACCAAGTATATCAGCGACTTGGGTCCTAATGTGAATTCGAGTACACATGCGCAGTTGAAGTCACATTTGGTGCTCCTTCAAGTTGAAGTATCAAATACCTGGCCAGACTCCAGGAGTACCTTCTTCCCATAGCTTTCGTCTCACTCCTGCTTTTAGCACTGTCGTCACATGACTAGGCTATCGTAAAAACTTCAGACGTAAGAGCTAGGTAAAAGCCTGTTATCTTGAGAACTCATTATGACACGCGTGGGTCTTTTTAATTATGCAATGTAAATAGAAGATGCACCCTCTCATTCGCTAGAAATTTTTGCCCTATATTTGATGCGTGTAATATGAACAGCAGTCTTGTGAGAAGCATGCAAACTCGCATGACTGATCACATGAAATAAACAGGCGGAGCGTCCGACAGCATTGCCAGGCGTCTGGCAGAAGTCGTTATTGCGAGACAGATAAACTGGGGGGAGCAACGAGAGCGTCTGTAACTTTAAAGCTATTTGTATGTTGTCTAGACGTGACTTCTAAGAAGTATGGTACAGCAAAGGATGTAGCATCTTGAACTCTTACTTTTTCGTGGAAAGAAGTGTTAGTTATGTACTAGTACATGTTTAAATTTGGTAAGATTGATCATGTCGCAAACTGTGTAAATCGCATGCCGCAAGAACCAAAACGCATAATCATCGCGTATCAGTAAAATACAATTTACGCTGAAATCTCAGTCTACTGACTCGAATTTGCAACTAATATATATAAATATAATCTCCTAAACTTATACAGCTAGATTGCAACAGCTAGACTTCTAAAGCTCATGAATCACAAATCTTGCATTGTCGGCATGATTGCAATCTTTACAAAGGACGTTGGGTTTGTCTGACGTACGGTTAACCTTATTAGGATAACATGTTATATATTTATTCTAATTTGATCACCATTGATATATGGCACTTTTGGCCTATGGTGCAGTCTACACGTTCTCACTCGTAAGGAACTGTGTCTGTTTTCGGAATTGTTACGAACATTTGAATATCTGTCCAGATGTGAGTAAGATAGAAGAGCGACCAAAAAATCCAGGAACATTAGAAGATATCGTTATCATTTGGCATGGCGCGTTATTTTTGCCATATTTCTTGCGTTTCATTCTATTTGGCGGCGTTTCATTCTATTCGGCGGCGTTTCATTCTATTCTGTTCTATTCGGATAAACTATTTGCTCGAGTGTAGACAGTTGATTGTGAATAATGTTATTTAAGTTGAAGGTATGCAATTCCAACACACTACATTACAATAGCATTCTTTGTGCATGCGTTTCATAACTGCGTGCTCGTCAAGTCAGCAGAAGTATTTAGAGATCAGTGTAGTTGGAGTTTTGCCTGTCTGCACGCATAGATCGATGGCAGAATCAAACTCGTTCGTTAGTACAAAACCAGAGAGGAACAAACTACATTAGCAAAACAGCCGCAACTTAAAGCAAAAGTACTGATTCCCATTATGCTTCCTGACCGTCACATGTACAATCTATGCTACTCTAGCATGCGCGATTGCTTCAGTACAAACCGCATGCTTCTCCTAGAAGAAATTGGGCAAGATACAAGAAGAGGAAGCGGGCGACGTGGACAAAAGTGATGGTGTGCTTGTCGTCTCCCGATGCCAACACAGTACCAGGGCCTCATTACGACATTTTCTTCTTTGGCATGGCCTGGGCACACAAACAATAATATTTGACGCGGATGGTCCCATCATGACCGGGCGGACAAATCACTTGGCTTGTTTTAGGTATTCTTTCAGAAAACGGACGGTATAGCTTTGATCAGGAAAAGGAATAGTTTTGGAGCTGTTGTCCTGAGAGGCGAAGCAACTCGAACCCAGTCTGCTTTAGATCTGGAGAAACGTACCTGATCGACTGATGAACGCTTTCTGGGTCATCTTCCACGTCAAACGTTATTCTTGGATGCCCAGGCCATGCGAAAAAAAAATCGCTGATGTTGCCCTGGTATTGTGTTGGCATCAGGAGACGCCAAGCACACCACATCTTTGTCCACGACGCCCGCCGCCTCTTCTTGAATCTTGTCCAATTTCTTTTGGGAGAATCATGCTTTTTGTACTGAAACAATCTCGCATTCTACAGTCGCATATATTGTACATGTGACGGTCTGGAAGAATCATAGGAATCAGACCTTTTGCCGGAAGCTGTGGGTGTTTCGCTAACGTAGTTGGTTCCGGTCTGGTTTTGTACTAACGAGCGGGCTTAATCAAGAAGCCGACAGGCTTCTTCAAGCTTTGATTCTGCCATCGATCTGCAGGTGCAAACATGCGAAAAGCTAACTACACTGATCTCTAAGTACTTCTGTTGACATCACGAGCACCCAATTATGAAACGCATGCACAAAGAATGCTATAGTAATGCAGTGTGTCGGGATTACCTACCTTCAACTTAATTAACATCTTTCACAAGCAAATGTCTACACTCGAGCGAAACGTCAATTTAAATTGAACAGAAAGAAAACCCCTGCGAATAGAATGAAACGCCTCCGAACAGAATGAAACGACACCGAATAGTATAAAACGCAAAAAATATGGCACAAAACCGCCATAATTTTGGAAAGCCGTAGCCGTAGGTGTGTTGCCGAATGGATCATCTTATTGAGGCCGGCGAGTAGGTTAGCCTAAAAATGTGAAGAGCCATTAGCGTATATTTCGTAGCAGCAGACGATTGCAGATGCAGAAAGCAAGGAAGGAGAGCGTAGAGAAAAAGCACTGCCAAAACACAACATTGAGATAGAGTGACTTGAGTTAGAAGCAAGCCGGCATGTAGGTCTGTTGAGCGAAGCCCTGGAGCCAAATAACAAGATGTCGAGATTTAAAGTATTCTCAGACTATACGAATGTGATAGACAACAATTTTCGACGTTTTGAGAGGTTTTTATCAAGAGTTGGAGTAAGAAAACAAAATTTGAGAAGTATTGGAGTAACCTATTCTTTGACGGGCAAGGCGTTAGCTGTCTACTAGAGACTGCCAAGAATTTGCGAAATACTGGAGTGTCCTAGGTTTTGACGGGCAAGGCTTTAGCTGTCTACTAGAGACTGCCCGAAATTCCGCTAATGATTATGTGCAAGTGAGGCAGGTCCTGTTGAAAAGATAAAATTTGATGGGTGAAGGTTAGAGACTAAGATTTTAGAAAATTAAACCTTAAACAGACTAGAGGTCGTCGCATTTTATCGCGCGTTTGATATACTGCGTAAACAAGTGGATGAGTTTGCCTGAAGTCAACGACACGACTCCAGCACTGGTGCGCGTCTTGTTTGTGAGAAAGCAGATGCTCGACTCTTGCAGTAGCTGTATTTCAGTGAAAAAGGTCACTCAGGATTTTTGAGAAAGTGACTGAAGACGTGGAACGATTCCTACCGGCGCGTAACAGATAAATTTTACGTTACTCAAGATCGCGCTACGCAAGAAGTCAAGCTAGTCAGTAGATTAGTTACGCATCGTGAAGATGAGTTACGTTCGGTTAAGCCATCGGGTATCCAGTGCTTCGTTTGTGCCAGATATGGTCATAAAGGAACTGATTGCAAAGACAAGAACAAAACGAGCTTTTCAAAGTGTAGTAAGGCACGTCATTAAGCGAACAATTGCTGAAGCAATCCCAGGGCTGGATATCTCATTGTCAGGTGCAATTGCTTAGTGCCAAGAGACGACCGGCTGGACTCTGCTACTGAAACACCATGGTGTGTCAAAGGGTAATCTGAAAGCATCAATTAATGGCAAGTGTCTACTTCTAGCAAACACTAGGATGGCTCAGTTGATAAGCAGTACTGTTACTGAGGAATTGCCTGAAAATGTGCCAAGGCTATGTAGACCTTTTGACGTTTGTCAGAAAACAATAAGAATGAGATCGTTTCAAGGGCTCCCTTGCAAAAGATGCCCCTCATTGATTAGCCATTCAATGGAGTTGCAATGAACATAATTTGTCATATACATTCGCGCAGTAAGGAGAAACATTGCTATATTCTGAAATTGGTTGACAACGCCACAAGGTACCCGAAGTCCATACCTCTCAAAAAGGTGAGCAGTGAGAGAGTGCCGAGAAGGCCTTGGTGAATCTTATAGCAGTACAGAGCACCAAATAAATTCTTACACGGTCACTGAATTTGTATTTGAGAGCATGCAGGACGTCTTAAAGCTAGGCTGCTGACAATAAGCTTACTAATTGCTACGCCGTATCATCCAATGTGTAACGGATTGTTTAAGAAATTTAGTAGAACGCTCTAGACAATGCTGAGAACACTTTGTAGGGAGCATCCACGACATTGGTACAGCTATGTCAACCAATGCTTAATGCGTACAGAGATAGCATAGACACTAGACCTCCCTTTGCTTTCTGTGGTCCGACCGCTCTACGATAGCAACAGGACTGTATCACGTGATTTACTCTCCAAAAACCAAAGGGAGGCCTAGTAACTCATTATTTCACGTGACAAGCTAGCTTGTCAACTGATCTATTTTGCAAATGATGATTGGTCGACTACAAATCACATTTGAGTTATTTCCTGAATATTTTATTTGAAACATGCTGAGATCAGTAAACAATCGCCCACCTCGCAGGTGTCATTTACTATGCTACAACAGCTTGTGTACCGACCCAGAATAGCGTTTGGGCGCGTTTTTAGGTTGCAAACAGTTTCAGTATTCTTCCTACGTCACAGCGAGTGAAAGTATCACTTTAGTCGCGTGCAGCGATTGCTTCTAGAGTAGAATTAAGCTGACATCAGTCTCGTAGAAATTTTACGCGTAGTCGCAATGGCTTTCGATCAATTCCGAGAGCGCGATGATAGTTAAAGACAAAAGCGTACAGTGCAGTAGACTAATCGGTAATGCGTAGTCTTCTAGTCAACTACAAGAAAGGACAGAGTCTGCGCGTTGTCTTCTTGCGCGCGACATGGCCGTAAAGTCTTTGCGGTCGTTTCTTTATGCTAACTAAACATTAAGCAGCATCACAAAGGCCAGCATGCATAGTTACTGACTGTATTTCGCGCCTTTTTGTTCCAACACCGTTGGTATGACGGTATACCTGCTGTAAAGGAAAACACACCTGATCTCTTTTTGCAAGGCTTTAGCAATATGAAACAAACCGACAAAAAGTTGGTTTTCCTAATGACATAATTAGTTAAGTTGTCACGTGAAATAATGAGTTACTAGGCTTCCCTTTGCTTTTCGAAGAGAACATCACGTGATACAGTCCCGTTGCTATCCTCGCGCGGTCGGACCGCCGAAAGCAAAGGGAGGTCTAGTGTCGAGGCTATACAGAGAAGTGTCTTAGGACTCAAAAGGTTATTTCCATTTGAAATAAATTACGGTAGAAAATTTTGAGTACCCTTAAGAATCGTACAAAACATTTGGACTGAGGAATATTATCCAGAAGTGAGAAACGGCTATCACTACCTATTTGAGTTGAGGGTAACGCTTAATGAGGCGTTAAGGCTCAAATTAGAAAGAAAAGTTAATACGGTCGCAAGACCAAGGAGCGGAAGCTTGAGGTAGGGGACAAGGTAATGCTACACCCTATTGACAGCAACGAAGTGATTATGAAGAAAAGGGGCTCGTACCAAGTCAAAGCAAAGTGCAATGTCAACGATTATCAAATTAATTTCAGAGGGGAGAGCAAAACCTATCATATCAATTTGCTCAAGAAGCAACAGCAAAAAGCCAATGTTGGAGATAAAGACTTGCTTGTAGCCGTTAACAGAGATTCGACAGTAGAAGGTGGTGCTGTGCTGGAAAGGTTTTGCCCAGCCATTATAGAAAATGATAAATCATTTAGTTCCGATGATAGGATTAAGACAGTGAAGTGCTAGACCTAGGTGCCTGCCAGGCTGCTGAGTCGTAGATGGAAGTCATCATTATGGAGAGTTTGACTGCAAATCAAAAGTGTAAAGTGCGAGACATATTGAATGAATTTCAACTGACAGTTACAGATCTACCCGTAGAAAACTACAATGTCCAACATCAGATAAAGTTGACTACCAACGAGCTTATTAGGACCAAGCAATATGCGGTGCCCTATAGAATAAGAGAATCACTTAAGACAGATTTTAGTAAACTATTCTAAAGCTAAAGATAATACGGAAATTCCATTCTCCATATTCGTCGCCAGTCGTTGTTGTGACAAAGAAGAACGGCACTAATCGAGTCTGTGTTAACTATCGAACACTGAATAAAGTACAATTGGGTAATGTGAAACACCAGTTTTAATCCTCATTCAGAATTTTAGTAATGACCGTTTCTTCACAAGGATTAATCTTAGTAAGTGCTACTGGCAAGTACCCGTGAAACCAGGCGAAGTCCATAAAACAGCATTTTCTACCCCCGATGTGTATTATAAATTTTTCCTATGCTATTGTACATTTTACGAGGGCAGCGTTGAATGCAGCTATCAGAAAATTGCTAAACGGCATAAAAATTTATAGTATTACATAAATGACAGTTTGGCTCGCACAACAACCTGGGATTGTCATGTGGCGATGTTAAAAGAGATGTTCAGACGAAAATCTAAAATCAAATTCTCTGTCAGGAAATACAATACGGTTAACAGGGCAGAACCAACTTCTTTCGTCGTTCATCATGTCCGTTGTAGAACAACTTCACCGCTCAAAGAAAACCTTTGAAAAGTGAAAGAAGCAAGTGGCCCTTGACCAAGAAGGACATCTGGTCACTGTTTAGCCTGACAGAGAACTACCGCAAATTTGTCCTAATTTACCCAGCTATAGCTCTACCGTTGACTAATGTTACGAGAAAGGGGCAACCTAAGCAAGTAACCTGGAATTGATTTTCAGGAGAAGGCATACACGAAGTTGAAGACTATGATAAACACCCACCTAACAGTTCACATTCCAGATCAAAGCAAACCATTCTTCTCGCAAGCACACGTCTTTGAAATGGGCATCGGGGCTGTGCTCATGCAGCAATACGAAGACATGATGTTCCCAGTCATCTTCATCAGCAAGAAGATAGCTGAAAGGGAGATAACGTTTTCAAAAATTGGAGATATTACCTGGCAATTGTCTGGAGTGTAGAAAAGTTGAGAAATCTTTTTGGATGGGAATGGAGTTGCCTTCAAACAGGTCATCAACCTCTACGTACCTAAAACAGGTAAGATTTTCGAACGATCTCGTAATGCGCTGAGCACGGTAATTACAAACTATTACATAAGAATCTAAACAATTGAAGGGACAAAAAACAAGGCTAATTTTCTAAGCGGCGTGGCATAATGTCTATTTCTACTACCTGGTAGTGAGATGTGCTAAAGCAAATATCGTCTAGAGGAGGAACTTGATTGACGTAGAGACATCTAACATATGTAATGGTGATTTGTCAGGAGACGTCGATATTGCGTGGGGAGCTGTAGGATGTTATCAAATTCTAATAGAATCAAGCTTGATACACGGCAAGGTCAGGGGTTGGTGCAGTCTACGCGTACTCTCTCGTCAGGTGTTGTGTCCGTCTTTGGAAAATTAACGAAACACGAATTCATGCAATTAATTGCTCGTTACAACTGCGCTCACAACTCACTAACGGCGGTTTTGTAGATACGCCTTGTCGTCAGTGCAAAAACAAACGTAAAGCGCAAACTGCAAGTCTCGCTCTTATTGCAGGTGTTGTTGTTATTTTAACGCTAGAACAACGACGACGTCACTCAGTGACATCCGCTACACACATGTTGTAGTGTGCATTAAAACCTTTGACAGCTTACCAAAGACAGTATAAACACGTCTTTACCTCACAGGAATGCGGTGGAAAAAGGACATAAGCAGAAAAACCTATGAAAAAATTACTCTTCTCTTCTTTCGCCGAAAGAATAAGAACCGGAACGATCTGACTATGCAAGGCAAGGGTAGGGTAAAGATTAGGGTTAGGGTTATGGGGCAGGGGTATGGGTATGATTATGGGTAGGAGTAGGGTTATGAAGTAGGGATAGAGTTTGGTGTATGGGGTAACGGTATGAGTAAGGTTATCTGGTAGGGGTAGGAGTAGGGTTATTGGGTAAAGGTATATGTAAGACTAGAGCTATACTAGCGTACTAGGGGGAAGTTGAGAGATAATATGGGATACTGGTAGACTTAGGGTTATAGGTGTAGCGTCATAGCGTAGGGTTATAGGTAGTATAATGTGTTTGGGTAATGGGGTAAGGATATGCAGGGTTAGAATTATCTGCTAAATACATATCGTTGTCACTTAAATTCGTTTACAAAATAAATTCGACGCCAATGAAATGCTTCCTTGTCAGAGCCTTTACAGGTGTCAACTGATTTACACTGAAAGTATACCCTATGCATGAGACCTTTAATGTAATGCACTAGCGTCGCAATATGGTTCATACAAAATATAGGAGAAAGTGCTTACTTCATCATGAAATATTATTCTTTGTTTTAATAAGAAGCAAGAAAACTACACCCATCTTGAGGAAATTTAAGGATGTAGTTCTGGTTTTAAGCACATGCAAGACTGTTTGGTATGCACCCTCCCTTTCAGTGCTTTCTAAGATTATGTCAATAACAGCAAACAATCTATATATTATTGCGCTCAGCAAAATCTTGTCCATACTTGGAAACTGTGTCAGTACGCCAAAGTCGTGTAAGTACCTGGAAGTCGCTTCCGTACGCTGAAGTGGCATCACGTACGGAGACGGAAAGTAGACTGTCCATAAGCACACAGTGCTGCAGGACGGATGGACTGGTCGAGGCGCCGACGTAGCCGGGCGGGTGCGATTTCGGCTGTCCCGCGGGTGCGCTCGCACTCGACTCGCCGGAGACCAACTCCTTTGGAAATCGACTAGGGTGGGCTTCGTTTCGTCACGGAAGTTGCGTTCCCCTCTAGACGGGAAATAGACTCTGAGTATGTTACATTTCCACCACCGTGTGCGTTCGGACTCGTCATATGTAAGCCAGTTTATGTAGGCAGCTCCTTGTATACAAGCAATACATACACACGATGCTCACATTCTCTCTCAGTGACGCTTGAAGCATTGCCCAAGATTCTGCATTAAAGAAGTAGACACCGTCACTGTATACATGTCTGAACATAACAGCATAACGAGCAGCAAGCGATGATTTGCCAATGCCTCCGTGGCCAAGAATCACCTAAATGTGAGAAAATTTTTATCATTGAAAGAAAGATAAACTTATACTGTAGTAATGACTGTATTACCAGTAAACAGAATTTAAATGCAAACGATAGTGAAGAGAGACGATCATCATCTCCTAAAAATTGTCGTCTAATTTTACTAAGTTCCTTTTCACGACCGTACAGTTTCTTGTCATCACGAAGATTTTGCGAGAAAGCAGACTCTGCAAACAAACATGAAACACAAACCTGTCCAAATATACGATTTGTGTTTGTACGTACGCTCTGTCTCTTCTTTTGCACTTCTTTTGGATCTCTGTAACTCAACGACTTTAGATCTTACGGCATCCAAATTGGTTCTTCTTCCATACAAACAATACCAATCATGTAGCATTTTGACTGCTCTTTCTCTTGTTACGGGAATGTCTCTTTCGATACAATCCATATGTTCTGAATTGAATCCGAGATGTTGACCTAACTGTCGCCAGTTGCTGCCAACCAATTTGGCCAACTGAAACAGATCATATTCCGAGGACACTATTAAAAACAAAGCAAAATTTCGTAACTCTGTTTCACAATACATTTGTTAAATTTAATGCAAATAACCGTTTTCATTTGGTGCGTATTCTCGAACAACTCTCTCCACCATCCCTTCTCCGAAGACCTCTTCTGCATGCAGTCTGCATTCGGCATCCAGCAAAGTCTCGCACAGCAGCCTAATAGTCGCTCTGTTTCCATGCTTTTTCCTCCATCTTTCTAACATGACTGCTGACTGATCAGACAAACTGAGTTTATATTCATATTCAATGTCATCAATATCATAATATTGAAATGGATGAGGACGAAGGCAGCGAGCTACGTCCTTCCATTTCGGTTTTATTTGTTCTGACAAACATCGTAGCTGAGTATTGTTTGGACATTCTTCAATATCTGCAGCAACAAAGAACGTTATCAAATCAACAAGACCAAAAATTGCATCTTGAAAAACCTGATGAAGAGTGTAATATGTCTTGGTGGTCATAGGCCCTGCAAATTTTATATTAGAATTGATTAGAGTTGCATTTTACTCGCACTCTATCTGTTTAATTGCAACATAGTCAAGGTAATCAAAATTTTCAACGCATTTCTTCAATAAAATTATTCTGTTTGAAAAAAGGTATAAAGTTTATAGACACAACGTTTCTAAGTAAACCTGTTGTTGTGAGACATACATAAATAACGTAAATAATAACCATCACCGCTTTTCTACATTACCGTTCCCAAACAATTCTTAGTTTTAGTCACTATACAGAAATACAAACGGAACGCGTAACTACATAACTGCTTCAAAACGAAATAGGACTAAATATACATATAACAATTAAAGTTACATCTTACTCGCGTGGTTCAAATGTACTTTGGATTTCATCATTTTCATCTAAACACAGAAAGACCAAGGACATACATTAGTAGAAATTCTGAATTTTCCTTTAACTGTAGAACAGCATTACCGCATAAATTTTGTGGTTTAGATAGGTTACTAGCTGACTTCTGGGTTGTACTTTCCAGCTTCTCAAAAGTCTGTTTGAAAGTATCGATATCCCTTTTCGTCAGCTCAGAGTCTTTTCTTGTCACAATTTTATGCATTAGTGAAATATTTGTTCTAGTTACCCCACCCATTGTAGATAGGACAGAAGAACACCGTTGCATATGTAAATCTTCGACTTTGGCTTTCACGTACCTACAGAACTTACTACGCTTCAAAACTGAAGTGGATTGAAGGCTATGTTCTGCTTGTTGATTTTGTAATTGGACATCATCATGGTCTTTCTTGGTTACGATGCTAACACTTGCTAATTCCTTCATATTGGCTAACAAATCGTTGATGTCAAGTCTTACGCTTGTTTGATGTTTTATGCTCAAGACCGTTTCTGATGAGAGTAACAGTTTTCTGCCAATCAAGTTTGATACAGCTCTCGTGACTGCAAAGCTACTTGCACGCAGTTGTCGTGCAGCTGTTCTTTTCTTGCAGTTCTCGTATATTACATGCCTTGCAGATTCTACTGGCAGCTGTCTACCAGCAGACTTTGGCATTAGAGAAAGACCTACAACCCCAATGACAATTATGCCTAATAATGCACTATATAGTATGAAACATTAGCTGTGTCATGATAAAGACATAATAAAATTTATAACCAAAGCAAGAGAGATCAAACAAAAACTAATGAAGCACATTTCTGTTATTAGTTCAATGTTGTATCAGTGCCATCATTTAACTGTAACAAGCAAACAAGTTGACAGTTTGATGAGAGTACAAAACAATGGCTAGAATAAGGTAAGACGAGTGTGCAAAGCAATGTAAAGTAACTGATCACATAAAAAGATAATCAAACGACTTCAACTAAATTATATGAAAGCATGCAAACCTAAACAACTTAAATTTACGAATAAATATTTTGTAAACAGAAGTCAAGTTTTCAAAAATAGCAACCTAAAATATTATATCAACATTTGTCTGCTGTATAAGGCATAAACATACCAACATCCAATTGTGTTAGCAATGCCTTGACCTGTTCCATAGTTTTGTGATAGTGACCAAGTGCAACCAATTGCCTCAAACTTTTCGACAACTTGTTGGTGTCACTTTTCATTTTTTCTAGTTCCTTGCTGCTAACACGTCTTCCTGAAGAGAACAATGACTTCTGCTTCATCAAGTTCATTAGAGCTGTAATGACTGTACAGCTGTGTAACAGCTCCTGTCTTGCTTCTATTCTCTTCTGACCGTTGTTGCACACAACTTTGGTTACAACTTGTATTGCTGGAGATCTAGTAGTCTTCTTTGGCACAGCAGTGTAACCTAAAACCCGCCCAAAATACAAAATATGTTTTTAATTGAAATATGAAATTTTACACCAAGTCAAATTCTACAAACATATAAAATTAAAGATTGTTATAATGCAACACAAATCAGTTTAGGACTAAGTCAACTTATGCGCAAAAACTTTGTCCAACGGTAAAGTAGCAATTAGCCCCAATCTGCATATCGATATGTTGTAACCTTTAAAAACATAAAACATAAAATCGTGAATATAATGGAAAAATTTATTTCCGTATGGAATTATTTTATTCCATCGTAAGTCAATCTAGTTTCTACTGCGACAAACTCTTAGAACCTACCATCCACATGTCCACTTTCTTCTTGTCGACTGAAAACGTCGGAAAACTGGTTAGTCTGTAGCTCACCAACCATTTGATTCAATGCTTCAGTCATTTTCAGCATTTTCCCAAGTTCTTCATCTTTGTTTGTCACCAGTATCTGCCTTTCGAGAATCGATTTTGCAGCAGACGCCAACTTCACGCATAATCCCAACTGTTCCATGTCATCATCGAGAACAACATCAGCTACTCTGCCGTGAATGACTAAAGCAACTGCTTGGGTGCCAACAGACAAAGGTTTTCCTTGTAACACATTGCTGATTGCTAAAACATTAAATATAACATCAAATCTATTAATTTTCAATTGCAATGTATAGAACATATACAATTGAAGAGGAAAAAGAAAAATCAGATGGTTCAAGAAACTGTCAGACAGAAAGCACTGTGGTTATATCTATTTACTGTCATTTCGGATACTAAATTGATCGTGATGCTTAACATTTCAAATCAGAATCTTGACCAGGACACACATCTTGTATCAATATTTGATGGATTAGTACCAAATTGCACCACTGCAACTAATTAAACAAACTTGAATAGTGCAATTTCCAAAAATCTTAAAGAGGTATTAGTTTCAGAAAGACCAAATTCTTTGTTACATAATGTACTTTTGTACATGTAAGCAACTGCACTTCAGAATTTCATCTCTAATACATCAATTCATTATTATTAAAGAAAACACGCAATCTCTATGGCCCGCATTACAAACAACGAATTCATGCAAACCCTTGTATCATATACGGAAGATCACTTACTTTTCAGTCAGTCTGACACATCTTACCTTTCTGACATGTCTGGAGATGCAACAAACATTCCACATCTGCACTCTGTCTTCTGAGATTTCTCATCTCTGTAAGGTATTGGCTAAACATTTCAGCTTCTGCCATAAATTCTTGTACTCGTCTTGGTACTGGAGGCAGTTGAATTTGTCCCATCATCTGATTGATGCCAGTTAGTAAACATCTGCTGACTTTCAGTTGTTTTTCAGCTACATACTTTCTATACCTTTTCATACTAAAGTCCAAACCTCAACCTATATCAAAAACCAAAATTAAATATTATACATTACTAGCTAAGCAATATTACTGTTAGAATATGTGTATTCATATTATTGCTACTGCATACCTATGGCTATTTCCGTACTCAAAAAATATTTCTAATTAGGATGTGTGATATTAGTAGGACGTTGCTGTAACCATGACAATGCTTTCATCTAAATACGCCAACTTTGTGTTCTCAATTGAAGTTTCCTGAGCAGTCTTTAATCTCTTTCAGTCGTCTCCATGCTGCTCATATCAATAATTTACAGCTACGGGATAGTTGACAATATAGGCGAGATGTTTTCTCCGCCCACGTAACAATCGTCTATCTCTATGAATATCTCTAATAGACAAGTGCAAGTAGGGCATAGATGTGAGATCGGTATAGAGGAAATCACGCTCATTTGGAGAGATTGGACACATGCAACGATGCATTGGAAGAAACTCATTATTTACCCTATAGGATCGCATGCACTATGTCAACAGTAATACTGCAAGAATTCGACTACTTGAAAACCGACCTTATCGTGATGCTAATTAGCACGTACGCCAGTTGCCTTGGCACGCTCTCAAAAGGTTTCGAATAGCTATCAAATGTCGATAATCCCAAACGTTACTCAATCTGTCCGCCAAACTCCTCACGCTCCATCTTCATGTTGATAATTAGCAGTCTACTTAGTAAAGTAGGAAAAGCAATAGCTGGCAGTGTGGGAAACTATGGCTAACGTTTAGGAGGAGAAATAGCGTGGCGAAGAAATGGCATCCAAGAAGGTATACAGATTACATTGCACACCACAACCTTAATGCATTCAGATCTAGACATTGTAAGTCATTCATAGTGCAGCAATAACTATATGTCATAGGTAATATCCCAATATTCCATGTAGCTATAGCTTTAGGGTACGTGGCGGCGTGTGTGAAGTCACAGGTGGTCGTTCTAATTGGCGTGTTACACAGCAAGTAGACAATACCATAGTTGTACAATACTGATACAAACAAGCTCTAAATTATCTTCTTCTGCTCATCTCTATCTCACCAATTATGGTATATAGAATGGGCTGATTGGAACGTATACCTAGCGAGATTCCCCAAAAAATTTCACGCTGTAACTTTTCCTACTTTACTCGCGCTTGTTGTTTCTTGCGTCTAAATGTACATGAACCATAATTCGCGATCGGCATTAAAAGTTAACGCAGGTCCGACGCCAGAGTCTTGTATCGATTAGCGATCGCTCTGTTTCCTCAAGGAGGCACCGCTTACATAGATCTGGTCACGCATTTGCAAAATTCGGCATCCTATCAAAGTGGGATAATGCACATTATAATTCGACATATCGAACTACTCTGTCTTGTAAGTTTGGGTCGGGTCACGATAACAATAGCGACAGCACAAGTAAAAGGGGTTTTATAGGGCGTGTCCTTCTCATAGGACATACAGACTGGCATGCACAGCCGCCTAGGGTTTAGCACTCTAGTGTTTCCTCATATTTATCTCTAACATGCTTACCTATATAGTCATTCGTTGATTCTTTACGCCTTGTGCTTACAAGTACAGCTAAACGACAACAACAATAGACATTTGATCCGTTCTCCTCCCACGTACTCATTCACTTCAACTTACTCATTCACTTCAACTTACTACACGGTTTGGAGCCTAACTTCGAATAAATTTTGTTGCAACGACTCGCAAAATCAGTGATGTGGCCACTAGTGCATGGCCTCGGTATGAATGGACGTGAAGAACCCATGGCCTCCGCAGTATACTAGATTAGATGTGGCCTCATATGACAAGGCCTCATAAAAGTTAGACGATAGCAGCTGTTCTGCCCAATTTTTGACGTCCTTGTGCCGCTCATGGTCAGTAGTTTCGAACACAACTACTCAAATCAATTTCAACTTGATTGCGACCGGGTTGCTTGCATGCATTTATGATACGTATAGCAGACTACCGAACAAAGATATCAGAAGAAGAGCTAGTGTAAAAGTTTGCCCACACAAGCGTACGGAAAGTACACAATTGCAGCCCTATTCCACTGTAATTTCTCTAGCATTCAGTATCTCTTACCAAAATCTCTCACAGTTGATAGGTTAGAAAGGAAACTTTAACAGTGATCCAATGCACTTCGAAACGTATTCACGGTGCAGAGCAGCGAAAGCAAATTACAGGTGGTAATACCTAACGCGCGTTAAAAGGCGTGATAGTAAAATTCTCATATCGTCTATTTAATTAATCATTAATACAGCAGACATGAACTGATGAAGTGGTCGCACATAGTCCACAGACAAAAGCACACTTCTTGAAAAGTGAACATGGTTCTTCCATGGCATAAACCGTCTGACTGCCCCTAAAGTAATTTGCAAAACTGTGTGTACATGTAGTGCAGCTAATAAAATGAGCGCAAGGTATTGCGGCAATCCAAGGCACTATCCTTTTGAGAGCTTTTCGATTACTCATGAAGAAGGTTATAACATTGTATTAAAATAGTCACCTCTCCTGAAATCTACAGACGGGGCTGCACACGGATCTCACGGGATTCTAATGGACCAGAGCGAATATTGACATCTGATCTATTCTCCCCACGTAAACATGCTTTCTCTTTCTCAATCATGCACTTGGAGTTATTACAAAGTTTGGGGCCTAACTTCGAAATAAATTTTGTTACAACGACTAGCGAGGACATTATTATTGCCAGTGGTAGTAGCTAGGCATGGAGTCCCTAATGGAGTCATATGCACAACTTCCCCCAATCTTATTACAAGTGTTGCCTCTTAGATGGTAGCTCTGACAAGGTCTCTTAGACGTTAGGCCACAGCAGCTGACATCCCCAATTCTGGATGTCCAGAGACGGCATTTTGCCTCTCATGGTCAGTAGTTTTAAAACAATTATAGAATTGTCAACTTGCTTCTAGACAACGTACATCCCAAAACTTCCGGAAACATATAAAATCCGATGGCAAGAGCTTACGTATACAGTCAAAGAATTGTCTAAAAGAGCATGCGAGAAATTACTGCATGCTGGAGGTCGGATTTGTAGTCCTATCTAGCTACTCCACTGTTTTTTCTCTACCATTCGTTGGCTCTTAGCAAAATTTCTCACAGCAGGTAAAGAAGAAAACCGTAACAATAATCCAATTCACTTGGTCCCCTATACCCAGTTTGCACAACTTTCGTCAATAGGACGCGCGCGATGTTGCAGCAATCCAAGGCAGTCCCTTTAGCGTGCTTTTCGATTACTCACGAACAAGTAAACGTTGTCTTAAAGAAACATTTCGGCCATATGCGCCAGTAAATTGCGCCCATCATACATTTTTGATTGTTGGTTGCCAACAACCAAATTGAGACATTTGACGCGTTTGCAGAACGAGATATGCTTACCTACGCTTTTAACTGATTAAATGATAAATTCTATTAGACGCGTTTGCAGCTTTTTCGATCGGGGCTCCAACTTCTCGAATATCTACCGTCGATCGCAGTTTGCAAAGCGTGCTGTTTGTTTCAGTAGCTAAAACACTGATGCACAACTTACTCATACTTATCAAGCGGGCAACGCTTTTCTAACGTGCCGCTGAAGAGGGTTTTCTCGCCATCACATGCAACATCACGTGACATCGACAGCAGTCGGTGAAGCTCTGTGGACGCCGTAACAGATCAGGCCGGCGAAATAGATCCGGACGCCAATGCCACTCGCCCCTTTATCCCTTTACTTGTGTTCATGTTCGACAGAACATGTATGAACAGTTGTTTTTACCACACAACGAAGGGGTCCTTGTCTTAAAAACTGGATTCAACAGTAACTTCGCGTTGCAGGTAATTCGCGTTCTTTTCGCTTGCATCAGCACACGCAGCCAGTATTCTTGCTGCAAATAAACGTTAGCTCGCGTTTCTGAAACGTTGCATTAACGCAAATCTCCGAAATGTCTCTCTAATAAAGATGCTGAACCTGCCCTACCCACGCATGTCAACCATCACATTACCGCTATGGTCTTTTTTTAACTGCGCGGTCTTTCCGAGCTCAAACCCCGGCTGTGTACATGTATACATATTCCTTTCTACTTATGGGATTGCTTTTTGACAAACTACGCGTTTCTACACTTTGAGGTATAGCCGTTGTTGTATGGTAGGTCGATATCAAACTTTGGTCAAAGAGATGTCATAGAGAATTTGACATCCGCTGTTTTTTGCATCCCCGAGCCGTATTCACTTGGGAATTTGGTATCCCCAAGCCATATTTTCTGAGGGTCTGAGGCATCCCTTTGGCATCCCTTGGGGAATTTGGTATCTTCTATCCGTCATGAAGGTAAAGGCCCAGTCAGCCGACGAAATACCGGCGGACTTCCAAGAATTAGTTGTGCGATGATGCTAGACGATCATGTGACTTCCAAGAATTAATTGTGCAATGATGTTAGACGATCATGTGCCACTATGCTGCAGAGTTCACGAACCTTCGGTGATATCACTGCTTTAGTACGAACACCGGCTAACCAATGCCATGCACAAGTTCTCGTACAAGATAAATCCAATGCCGTCTAGCTGTGTCTCCGTCTGAATTGTGTCTCATCATTTTCAATTAGTTCTACCATTCTAAGAAGTGTTGCAGAAACCGAGATAAGCATATTACGCAGTCTGAGCTGTAGCAAGTCTAGATGGAAGAAGTGACGTCAGCCGGCTGTGCCTAGGCTGTAGGTTGATCTTTGCGTCATCATTTAGGTTGAATGGTATCTGGTATTAGAATGACATTACCATGAGATCGTGGAATCTGTTGCACTGGCACATGACCGTATATCGTCGCCTCGCTAAGAATCATTAGAAGTTCACAGGTAGTTCGTCAGCCGACTGGTCGTTTAACTACATCATAGCCCTGGACGGCTAATCAATTGTAGCTCTGAACACACAATGGAGGAGGCTCATGTCGGCGATATTGCAAACGAGAGTGCCGAGACGAAAGTGTACGAAGTAGTCTTCGCCTACTTGTCAGATTTTCAATATCTGGTTGCAAGAAATTTAGCACAAACACGCAGACTGTAAAATAGAGTTTAGAATGTCATTCTTTTTAGGATGTGCGAAATTCTCATAATAGGTACGGTTTAGGAATGTCAAATTCTCTTTAAAAAGGGCGTCTTGTGAGATTCCTAGTTTTCTAGTAAATACGGCTCGGGGATGCCAAATTCCCTAGGAAATACTGATCGGGGGATGCCAAAATCCCTAGGAAATACGGCTCGGGGGATGCCAAATTCCCTAGGAAATACTGATCGGGGGATTCCAAATTCCCTGGAAAATACTGCTTGGGGATGCCAAATTCCCTAGGAAATATGGCTCATGAATGCATAATTCGCTAGGAAATACTGCTAGGGGTTCCAAATTCCCTAGCAAATATGGCTCGGGGATGCCAAATTCCTTAGGAAATACTGCTCGAGGGATGCCAAATTTCCTAGGAAATACTGGTTTTGGGATTCCAAATTCCCTAAAATATATGGCTGAGGGATGCAGAATTCCATTGGAAATACTGCTCGAGGGATGCCAAATTCCCTAGAAAATACTGCTCGGTGATGCCAAATTCTCTAGATAATATTGCTTGGGGACGCCAAACTCCCTAGGAAATATGTCTTGGGGATGCCAAATGCGTTACAAAATGAGGCTTGGGATGTCAAATACACTAGAAAATACCGATCGGGCATGCCAAATTTTCTAGGAAATACTGCTCGGGGATGGCAATATTCCCTAAGAAATACTGCTCGGGGATGGCAATATTCCCTAAGAAATACTGCTCGAAGGACGCCAAATTCCCTAGGAAATATTGTTTGGGGGATGCCAAATTCCCTAGGATATGTGGCACGGGGATGCCAAATTGCCTAGGAAATACTGCTTGAGGGATGTCAAATTTCCTAGAAAATGCTGCTCGGGGATGCCAAATTTCTTAGGAAATATTGCTTGGGGGACGCCAAAATCCCTAGGAAATATGTCTTGGGGATGCCAAATTCGCTAGAAAATAAGGCTTGAGATGTCAAATACACTAGAAAATACCGCTGGGGCATGCCAAATTCTTTAGGAAATGAGACTCGGAGATGCCAAATTCTCTGGGATTTCAAATTCCCTTAGGATATACGGTTCGGGAATGAAAAATGTCCCGAAGAGATACCATATTCTCTAGTGAATATGGCTCGGGATACCAAATTCTCTGGGATACCAAATTCTCTGGGATACCAAATCCCGGGGATGCCAAATTTGCTATGACATCTGTTGTAACTCGGCAGAATGGTAGAACGTTGTATTCGAAGACACGGTGGGGATCGGATTGCCAAACAGACGCAAAATAAATTTTCTAGACAAATCTAATTGACTCTGACGACACTTAAGGGTGATTTTTGGAAGGTAAAGGTTTGTGGCATAAAAATGGCTCCTCAACTTTGTTGCTATTATGGAGATGTAGTTTGGTACTGAGACTCGTGGCGTTTTGCGAGCGCGTTGTTAAGAAATCTGCAAGAACATTCGCTAAAGGGGATGCTCAGGGCAACCATATGGTACGTGACTCTAATTACCAACATCTTGCTGTTTTAAACTGCTTTGAACTGCAATTTAGGTACTCAGCCAACATCCTCAACACACTGCACTTGTTTCTACATCTTTCTTACTTTATTAGAAGTACCAAGAACAATCTAAAATACAACAATTGAGCAATCTAGTCCAATGTCACGCAGAAAATTGGCCACGAGACGCGCCAGAACTCTTCCCGGAAGACGTCGGAGTCGATCGGTTTTGTCTGTTAAGGGAAGGACCAATATTCAGAAAGTTAACTTTTGCCAGCTGCGTAGTGGCTCAAACTTCCGGTTCAAGGTATAGGTGATTAAATAAATTTGCAATAAATTATTTGTCACTTTTTATTCATTTGTCCCTTTCTTGAAAAGAAGGACATGAAAAATTAACCATAACAAAAGACAAGCAATCTTGCCTCGATGTACAGTCAATCTAGACCCACGTGAGAGTTACACCTATCGATCGTCATGGCAGTCTGCAGTTCCCGTAAATCCTGCGTACTTTCGGCCAAGTCATTCAAGTGTCCTATTTACCCTTTTGGGTCGACGGGAAATACACGATCCTTCAGAGTAGAGTGGTGTGAACAGTATGACTGGCTATACCACGACTTTCACATGGATGCTACCTTCTGCCACGTCTGCATGACAGCTGAGCATAAACAACAGACTTTGGCAAGCACCAAGAGAGACGCTTCATTCATTAGTAAAGGATTGTCTTACTTGAGGGATAGAACGGCGGCTTTCAAGAAACATGAGCCTAGCACCTGCCATAGGGAGGCCATGTGATGGCATGTGTTCCTGGGACTATGGTCTTGATGTTGGAGAGTTACTCAGCAGCCAGCACAAGAACGAAAAATCAGTAAACAGGGCCATGTTCACGAGGGTTCTACAAAATCTGCGTTTCCCTTTCACCAGGGTTTGGCTTTTAGAGGACAAAAGCCCGGTACAGAAAGTAACTTCACTCCGCCTATGCGTTTGCGAACATTCGACTGTCCTAAGGTCCTATTGTGAATAAATAGTAAGACAAATAAGTATAAGTCTGCTGAAATTTAGTATGAGTGCCTTCAGTTGATGTCCTTGAGCATCATTCGCGAAATTGCAGCAGCATTTCGAAGAGCGACTTCTACCATCATCATGCCTGACGAATGCACAGACGTGTCTAATAAAGAGCAGTTTACAATCTGCATTAGATGGGTGGATAAAAATTGGTTTGACCATGAGGATATAACTGGTCTGTACAATGTGGAAGCCATTGATGCTAATTGTATGGTTGCAGCTATTCGAGATGTGCTTTTACGTACAGGCTTGTAGTTATCACACTGCCGGGGCAATGTTTCTATGATGCTTCAAACATGACAGAAAGTAGATATGGTGTTGCAACTCAACTCCAGGCTGAGGAAAGTCGAGCTGTGCTCACCCATTGCTATGGGCATTCACTAAATCTGGCAATAGGAGATAAAGTGAAGCAATCGACGGTGTGCCAATAGGCTTTGGAAGTGGCACTGAAATCAGTAAGTTGAATCGATTTTCACCTAAGAGGAATTCGACACTCGACCGCATAAGGGTGGAAAACCCAACAGATAACAAAGGACTGAATGTGGGAATCAGAGCGTTTTGTCCTACTAGGTGGACTGTTTGTGGAGAGGCCATTCAGAGCATTATTGACAACTATAGTATTCTCAATCAGCTTTGGGATAAGACTTTAGAAGCAAAACTAGAACAGCGGGCGGAGCTAACACCACACCCAAATTATGCGCATAGCACTACTGCGCAACATTTTTAATAAATAATATAAAATATGCACTTACAACGTCACGTATGAAAGCCGGGAGTTCATTCTATCAACAGGCGGCTTTAGGATTTCCATACGTTTCAGAATGGCGGCGCAATTTGACGAAGAAGACGACTGCTTCGAGCCGTAACGGCTGTCCAGACAAGTTTTCTTCGTCTTCCTAAAGCTCTTCGCCTTGACCGAATTAGGAGGACTCCTTTCGCGGTGTTGTTGCTGAATGGTATGGCTATGTTTGAGTTCAGGTCAGAACAAATCGACGATGGCAGTTTATTCAGTTCGATTTCAGGTGAGATGATCTCACGTTTTCTAATCTCAGCAGAACTGCCATCCTAGCCTAATCAAAATGCGCGAGTTTGCAGAAAATGGTGCAGAATGCAGGAGATAAAAGAATTATTGCCACGCTCACAATAGCATTAATATCAATAAAAATTATCGCAATATGCGTTAAATAATATATCTAATTATCGACATTTAATTATTTACATGACACGCTGGATTATAAACCTTTAATTAATTAAAAATACAGTTATTTAATTAAGTGCAACAAATTTATGTATAATGTACATCCAATTATTGCCCACACAGAGTGAGTTAGGTATACCAACGCCAATTAATTACTGTATTAAATACAGAACTTGTACTGCTGCCTAATATTACAAGAGAACTTATATGAACTAACAGTTGGTAATCTACAAACTCATCAAACCGTGCATTGCGCTGTTCAGAAGTAAGATGCAGAACTGTGCTCTGACGATCGGCAAAGTATTCCACGTCGGTATATTGAGCATTGATTCTGTTGTGAAAGTCCACAAATTGATCATGCTTAAGCTTGTCATTGTTCAAAGGAAATTTTTCAAAGATAGACGTTTTGCCGCTTCGTAGTACTAACGTCCACCATCAACAGACTTGTTTTCGACTGAATATGACATTTCTTCTTGTATTTCAACTTCTCTAATCTCTGTTTGGTTGTATAGACAATAAAGAGTGTGTCATCAGCCAATTGATTTTACTTTCTCAATTTCTGCTATATGTGTAGCCTCCTTCATTACTGTGACCTTTACAAATTTGGAAAGAAGCTTGCGAAGTCACTCAACGCACTGGCTGTGCGGGATATGAATACAGGAGTCTTCCAGCTGCAGCAACAAGTTGAATCGCCTAAACACTGGAAGCATTGCGTGATAGAATAGGAGGTACAATTCCGTAACTATTCTACTGAAGAGCAGCGAAAGGCGTTTGAAATGTGCTTGCGATTCAGCTTTTGAAAGAAAATAGGAGAGATGACCCTCATCCAGTTTCAGGGTACGTTCCACCACCGTTGCAAGACTGCGCCACCTTGTAGAAGCATGTTTAACTACTGCATCCTAAGTGACATTACAGAGTACAGAGTATTCTTGAAGTTTGCTCTTGTGCTGAGTAATCTTGTCAAACCAATAGAACAAATGTACGGATAAATCTTCTATATCAAACCCAATAGTAAAACTAAAGCGATGAGATGCAGCAGATGCAGTGTTGTTAGCAAGATGACAAGGGCAGCCTATGAAGTATACGTTAGGATTAGCACGCAAGGCACTTGATTTGATAGTGTTGTGTTTACAAAAGTTCACACTAGCATTGCATACGCCAAACCCAACACAGTCTATCCAGGAGACGTTGTAAGCAGACAGTACTCGATTGATCTTAGCAAATATGGCTTCTGCGGTATCTCCTTTGGTCCATTTGTTGTAAACATGTCAAGAAATTGGCTTTGGACTGTTTCACGACGTATATAAAATATCCCTAGTGTAATTGGATTCATCTTTTTCTAATCCGATGTCATTGGAGTCATCAATCAAAATAGTGAATGTGCTGTTCTTCATTGCTGATACAAGGTCGTTTTTAAATGCAGGTCCAACAGCATAGCTTAAGATAGCCGTTGATTTCGTTCTAGCACAAGAATACCACTTTGCAACTTGCCCGTCAAACACTTCACGTATCACAGGACTAAGATGATCCCCATGGGCAATTGGAATGTTTCTTTGTGCTAGCATCGTGCCAATTTTTACTTCTGTTCCTTCTCTCTACACGAAAAACTTCAATTAGATAACAACTAAGTCTCCTAGAATTATAACATTAATTGATAACCTTAGTTGCTAGAGCATCATGACAGAAAGACTTCAGTTGCTTTTGCGTCTCCAACTGTTTTGAAAATTTGTTGTGAGAAATGCTGGCCACATCTCGTTTTACATCCAGCTCTCCTGATGTTTGTAAGATATCCTTTTTTGCAAACAATGCAATAGAAGGAAAACAGATCGCTACCGATAGTTTCAATGCATTCATACTTCCGAGTCCAACTTCGGCTAAATTTTGATGAATAGCGAGCTGATCCTGCGTACGCTGAGATCTTCTTTTGCTATTTCGATGGTGTTCCATAACCTTTTGCTTGATCGGCAATCTCACTGACTTCAGTTCCTTTTGAACTGCGTCTTCAACTGGCTCGATCTACTACATGGTGTTCTCTTGACGTCCATCAAGAGCAGTGGAATCAAGTGTACCGATAGAGTAAAAATATTCTTACGTACATTCATCCCACTTAGCAATAGTAGAGGAGTGGCGGCGGCCTCCTAGATGGTAGATCTGACAAGTTAGGTCTCCTAGAAGTTAAGCCAGCTGGCTTCCCTAATTTTAGATGTCCAGAGAGGTCATTGTGCTTTTTATGGCCAGTGGTTTCAAAACAATCAATTGGAGATATGTTCTATGCAACGTATATCCCAAAACTACAGAAAAAACAAATCAATGGCAAGAGCTTACGTAAACAGACAAAAAGTTGTCCAAAACAGCATGCTAAGAATTACTGCAAGCAGGAGTCGGATTTGTAGTCCACTCTACAGCTAGACTACTGCAATTTTTCTACTATTCGGTGGCTCTTACCAAATTTCTCACATCAGGACAGGAAGCAAACCGTAACAACGATTCAATCCACTTGGTCACCTATTCCCGGTATCCACAACTTCAACTTAGTAGCTAATCCTTGGCCATGACGCGCGCGATGTTGCAGCAATCCAAGGCAGGCAGCCTATTTAGTGTGCTTTTCGATTACTCACGTACTTTGTCTTGAGATAGGCAGTTATCTTCAAAGCTCTCCGTCATAGGAGCCTAATGGGCCAGAACAAATCGACCAGATTTGTTGCAGATGGTTCAGTTCGATTTCAGGTGAGGTGACCTCATGTTCCTGCAAAGGCAGCTGACCGAATCGCATGAAAACGTGTTTTCCACCAGGACGGCAATGGTTCCAACCCATGCTTATTTCGTCTAGCTGTAGGAAGTAGTAGACAATGAGACGATTTGTGCAAGAAGCTTGAATGTCTCGTCTAACAGTGCAAAACTCAGCAGTCGACACATTTTCTTAGTTTGAACCGTTTATTTCCATACCTGTAACGTCGTAGTTTAGCTAGTGGGACGCCACACCGTACAATTCTACCATTTCTTCATGTCCGTCTTCTCTTTCACAGAGCCAGTCTCTTGGCACAGCTGACCAAATGCCCACAAGACAGCCAATCAAGCCGGACTCGTTGGAGCTGTAGCCAGTCAAACAAACATCAGACAGACTCCGCGCCGACAGTTCACGTACGGGTAACTTGGACACATTTGATGATTTTCTTCCCAGCAGCCAAGAGCTGCAATGACGACATTTCACTCGCCTCACATGTCGGCTGACGACACATCTAACCTTCGGAATGATTTATAAATTATTTCTGCTAAGGAGCCGGAAAAAATTGAAGGAATCCCATTGCTTCAAGAGAAAGCGTGGGCGCGGTTGTTGAAAATGAGTGACAAAGAACTTGCTTGGAAATTATGATGTGAGTAGAATGAAGCTGTACAGCAGCGTTTGCCTGGAAGATATTATGCTGATGATGAGCAGCTGGAGATAATTCTGCAAGAACAGTTTGATTTAGAAGGTAAAGTCGTATCTTGTGTGTGTGTGTGTGTGTGTGTGTGTGTGTGTGTGTGTGTGCCTGCCTGTCTGTCTGTCTGTCTGTCTTTCTGTGCGTGCGTGCGTGCGTGCGTGTGTGTCTGTCTGTCTGTCTGTCTGTTTGTCTGTCTGTGCGTGCGTGTGTGTGTGTGTGTGTGTGTGTGTGTGTGTGTGTGTGTGTGTGTGTGTGTGTGTGTGTTGCTTGCTTGTTTTCATGTTTGTTTATTCATATGGTCAGTGGGGCTAGTAGCTTATAGTGCAAATACCGGCATTCATGCTCAGTTGCCTGTTATAGCCTGTGTTTTCTACAGTTCACATGGTGTACTAGATGGATCTTGGAGTTGCTTCGTATTTCTTCCAACATGATTGTAGCAATAAGAAGAGACGTGTATTACATCTTTTCCTTGTTTTCGATGTAGCTGAGTTAAACTCGGCCAATACTGCAATACAGCAGTTACCATATGTATTTAATAGAGTATGTAACAATTAGCAGAATATTAAATTTCTATGAGTAATTGTATGAGTTGCTGTTTTACATACAGTTTTTCATCATAAGCTACATTTCCCTGTCTCTCTGTAGCCATGAAGGTAACTTAAATGAGATACATATTGAAGCATAATGTTCTACAGGCATGGTATATTTGTTGTGTTTACTTTTGTAGCAAGGCGTATACGAGAACAGAATGTCGTTACTCAGGTGAGATTATTAGTCATCATGTGTTTTCATCTGTTAGTCTGCTTGTCTCTTGATTTGTCTCTGATTATTCTTTTATTTTCAGTTTGTGTGCTTTTCTGTTTCTCTACTTTGTTTGTCTAATTAAAATCATTTTAGTACATTGGTGTGATTTCAGATTGAAGAACCAATTCCACAACATGGAATTAGGATAATTCAGGATAGTCATAGACGATCAGTCCCAGTAATGAATAATTTGCAGGTACAGTAGTTGTCAAGTATTGTCACAATTAGCTGACACGTTTATATTACTTACTCACACACACACCCCCCACACACCCCACACACATACACACACACACACACACACACAGACACACACACACACACACACACACACACACACACAGACACACACACACACACACACACACACACACACACACACACACACACACACACACACACACACACACACACATGTGCACACGCATATGCACTGCACACGCACACACGGTTGCATTGTATGTGTTTCTGAATGTTCTGTATATATTTCATTGTTTTGACTTCTTTTTAGTCTACACCTTTGTCAGATCGTGCTAAGGAGAAGGATGTGTACACATAGAATCAGAGCATCATCGCATGAGAGAACTACTAGACAGGCACTTGCTTGAAATAGACACTACTCAGCCATCCTGAAAGACACAATGAACAACAGACACGTCAAAATAATCATCTCTAGATGAAATAACTATGGAAGACGTTTTATGTCAAGTGAGTTGCCATAGAAACAGTGTAATCAAAAAGCATTGCATGTAAACACAAATCTAAAAAATTATTATTAATTAATCTGTCACTCTATATGGGCAATAGTTACCTAAATCTCTTCTGACCGTAAGTTAGAAACTTTATATGTATGTATGTATGTATGTATGTATGTATGTATATATATATGTTGCTATATAGCAAGAGTCACTTTGTTACGAAAGGTCAAATGTTTACGGCAAAAGTGTATTCAGATCAAGTGACTGACGAAAGAATTTGGATTACACTGTCTACTGTTCTTGCCATACATGGCTTGGCATTGATTATAGTAAGTAAGTTCATCTGATGATGCACACCAACATATTGATACACACCAACAGATCGTTGTGAGGTTACAGTATTCGGTATGTGCATTGAAGATATCCTCAGCTTTCTGTCACTGTAAACTAGGCTAACGTGGTTATTTTGAAAATATGCACTTATAGAGTGACAGGGTTTCCAGTACCACAAAACACTACAATGAAATTTTGTACAAACCAGTAAATACATGTGCACGGTATGAATACACACATAGCAGCTAACTCAGCAACCACCACTTGTATGTACATGAGCATGGGTGGAAACTACTGATAACTAGCATGTAGTGTGACCTTTTCCTCTGGGCAGGGTTGCTACACTGTTTCTATCGAATATTCGTAGGTGAATGACTCTTATGACGACCAGGCCACCTTGTTGGAACCACGCCCACTACTATACATCTTTTCTGTAGACAAACTAGGCTTTACAAGTTATGTTAAACGTTTTGTTGTTTTAGGAGCATTCAATACTGTGCAGCACTGTACTGTTTATCTACTCTTTATAACAAAATCACTTGCACCATGCTTGCTACAATTTATGTATGTATTTGCTACAACTTCAGGACCTTTTATTTCTGAGTCGAAGTGCTGGATTTCTTCATTGGTCAACCAAAACCTTATGATGTTTCAAGAAAAGAAGGTACCTAAGTATTAGATATTGTCTTTCTGCACGCTTCTGGGTTTGTTGAAGCACCCAGTTTTGGATTTAGTCTCGTGAGGTCTGGAAGCACACAAGCGACCACCAGAACGTCGTGAACGGGATGCGTGACAAACTATGGTCTCAGATTTTGAAGCCGTTCTGCAAGAAGCAAACTCATAAGGAAACAGAGTAACACTTTAAACACAAAGCTCAAAGAGGCTGCACTTGTGAGCTATCGAGATTGCCGTGACTTATTAGACGACCTATTTATTTGCAGGCTCACCTGCTATTTTCATAGGCAGCTTTGCAGCAAAAATTCGTATACTAGGAATTTATTCGTAGGCGTGGTAACCCTGATAATTGCTTAGCATCGGATCTTTGGATTAAGGTCGACTTGAAATTGTTTGTATAGTCAACATTAGTTTATACACAATAGTTGTCTTTGTATTGGTGGCAATCAACTGCAGTAAACTGTTGACAAGTCATTGTTTGGTATTGCCGTGTCAATATTTCAATGTCAGTTTTCCTGTAGGAACTTATTAATTCGTTGAGTTTAAACAACAGCACAAGTCAAGATTATGTTCAATTATTTGAAGATCGGCGAGCGGTTGCTGATACACCACTATCGATGATCCATGACATTCGAAGTGAGATTATCGTAGATGACGAAGAGCTACGTTCACTGGAGATTATTGAAAGCCAGGAATTACCACAGTCACCAAGAGGGAGAATTGAACTCCCTAATCTTCCATTACAGGTGTGGTATGGTGACGTGTTTTATTATGTATGATATGGACACTCATTTACGGGAACCATGAATGTGTGTAACACCCACATATACCTACACACACACACACACACACACACACACACACACACACACACACACACACACACACACACACACACACACACACGCATGCATGCATGTGCACATGCACGCAATGCACACTCAGTCTTTTAATGGCCTGTTGCTATTGCCTGTAAGTGTTATAGTTGCTAAGAATGTTGCAATGTCTGATGTTTCTTCTGCCCTCATTTGAGTGAGAGATTTGAATGTACCAGTATACTCAAATATGGGCGACATCTTTATTATACATTTGTTCATTGTTTCTGAGGTCATCTACTTGGTCTTCTTTCAGATACCCTAGTATTTCTTGTTATGACCCTTGCCTATTTCTTGTTATGACTCTTGCCTATTAGTTTTATTTCAGCATCGTTTTGCACGACCGGAGCGAGCAGATGTTGAGAAGCATCCTCTTCTGCAACTAATACGTGCTATGCTGTCGCCCGCCTCCTTCGAGGATCTCATTGATATTGAGGAGAGGCTCGGATGCATGATGTGAGGAGCAGGTGAAAGGTAATGTATTACTCCAATGATAACTGTTATTAGAACTAGAAATCTCCAGATTTTCAGTACAATTGTCTAAAGGATTGAATACTTGCCATACATCTCTATGATGCACGTCAATGTTTATATATAATTATATATATATATATATATGTAGAGAGAGAGAGAGAGATTTGTGGTTACATCACTTCCCCGTTTTGAACTGTAACTGCTTCAGTTGAAAGGGCTTTCACAATGACATTCTTTTGTAGTTGCATTTCTTTGTGCTGTATTCTACATTTGTAGTCTGTAGTTTAGTGGTACAGTACCGGCATGGAAGTTACGCAGGCCTCTGCAGTCTACCTCCTTGGATATCATGTATTACAGAGAAGTAGAGAAAATGTTCATCTAGAATTCTGAAAGTGCTTATTTGTAAACTTAGTATTAGTCATGAAGGCGTGATGTTTATCACTGATGCATCCATGGTGCAAACTTGGTTTTTAGTCAACAGGGAGAGCTTGATTGTGATCTAATTGTATACATTCACACAATCTCATGTGAAGTGTATGGCTCCTTGTTGTAATATAATGAAGTTGAGACCAAAATTTGATATCTGTGTCTTCTTTGTCTGGGAAGATTAGTCATTATACATCTATTTTGTGGGTCGAAACATGACTGAGACAATACGTGTATGTCAGCATCAATGAGTCTTATTCGTTTCAGCATCAATGAGTATTGTGGTTTTCAAGTAGTGAAGCCACTCATTGTGGTAGTGAGTAACGCAATCCGACTCTGAATGTCTCCAGTAAATCTGTGCTTTACATAAAGATCAAATACCTTTGTTGGAGACTTGCTATTATCATTTACATATTGGGTTTCAAGTGCCTTGACTGTCGTTATTAATTGTTATTATTTTGTTGCAAGATGATCAGATCTACGACATTTGCTCACAAGTTCACTAAAGTATCAACGATTTCTGTTGTTTCAAATCGCACTTTCTAATGTATCTTTCTGATTTCAGGGCTCTGCTGGTGAACAGAACAAGTATGATGTCCTTGTCAAGTGTCGACTGGCCTTTGTCTGTCCAGGTTTGTTGGTCTGTACAATAAATGCAGTCATACATAAATGTAGTAGAAAGGCAGGCTTGGCATAAGAGTTTCATGCAATCATCATCAAACTGTCATCTCAGCAGACAATCCAGATGTTGCTCACATCTTCACTAATCCATGCTGGTTATCCCACCAAAAGCAAACAAAAAGTATTAGTTTTCTCAGTGTAAAAAGGCAGGAAATAGTTTTAATGCGCACGCTGCCTCGACTAGCAAAAATTTAAGCGACAAAAGTTTGTATGTGTGTAGTATGTAAGGTCGGTGCAAATTGGTGTTACAGTGTCCTCCATGTGCTTAAGTACTTCTTTTGTACATCAAGCTTGTTTGTTCAGTGATGTAAGCTTGATAAACTTTACATATTTTACAGGTGTACAGTCTGTATTTGTGAATTTGTGGGAAAAGAGGATGTCAGGTGAGACATCTTTAATGTAAACATGCTTGTAGCATTAGGCCAACCCCATACTCATGCAAGTTGTTGCATTTCCACTTGTCTTGTTGTACTGGCTGTACCAATGTAGCTTATTGTGTTTCTCTCTTGACCATAGTCATACTTCAATTGTCTAGGTAAGAGAGACTACAATATTTCCAGATCAAATTCACGTTATGACAATTCAAATTGGTACTTTGACAGTTGAAGTCCATACTTTGAATTGACTAAAGACAGATTTGAAATGACTGTAAATGAATTTGATTGGACACAATACCAATTTGAAATGACAAATTATGAACTTGAACTGACAATGGGAATTCGAACCTAAAAGAACAAATTGAATTGGCAATGGGATTCCAATTTGATCTGGAAATTGTGTAGTTTTTCAGGCATAATTAGAAACTCTGATGGTGCTCTGGATGTATCACAGTACAACCGCGATTATCCAGACTTTTTGACAGAAAGCTAATTGTCCGGATAATTGAAACTCCGCATAATTAAATGATTGTGTTGTTGACTAGTGATTTTTGGTTGAAAATATATTTATCCGGATTATCAAAATGTCGATATAATCATGGTTGTGCTGTACCTCTTCACAGCAACAGAGCTGGGTGATAGAGCAGAGCAGTGCAGTGCAGCAAAATATGTGCGAATGCTGCCAACAGTATCATATGCTAAATTAAGTGCAGTGCAGCCTCTCTGGTCTACTGATTGGTGTGTGACCTAGCTCTCAGCTACCTCCTCCCTGCGTCATACCATTCAGTCAAGATTCTAAGATGTAGAAATGACTACTCCTTTTGATGTGTTTCCGGTCATTATGCAATATACATACATGGATGTTCCCTTTGGGATAGAACTCGTGCAGTTAAAGGTCATCTATGTTACGACTAATGATCACTGCCACTAGAACAATCAGGTGTGACTGAAATTCAAGAACCCAACTCAACACAATCACTACACATATCCATCCATCGACATTCAATAGACTCGAAATACTGCAAAACAACAGAGAAGAACAGACACTATCATGAAAGTGATCACAGTAACGGTACCACTGGTTACATGCATCTATGTTGTATGCAGGTCATCTGATACCACTGGTTACATGCATCTATGTTGTATGCAGAGCATTTCGCAGACATCAATAAGGAATGTGCTTTGTTCCCTTGTAGACTGTGTCGGCACTAGTTCTGCTCTCAACTAGTTTAGAATAAACTGGTTTAGAATCTAAACCAGTTACGTTTAGAGCATCCGCACTCAGCTTTCTCACTACCAGACCAAACTGTTGTGTCCTACGTTGTAGCAACTCTCTTTTGTTCCTCGGACTGCTTGAGGTGCTTTCTTTCCAGAACGTCTTATAAGACTTAGAATATAGATATGACCAAGAAGAGAGATGCTCCTGTACCAGGCATCCTTATTAATAGAACGCGAGTTATCATCACGTGATAGTTAAACCTAGACCACTTGAAATATACAACCTTTTGGTAGGTTTGGCAAAAGTTGTCTAAAGGAGGACTCTCACCAAAATCAACAATCTCTCAGATGAAAGCTGTCACATCATGACACAACCCCTAGCAACCGTTTACTGCAGACTTCTACTGTAACGGAGAAATAAAGCATTGAAATGTCCTATATGCTTAAAACTAGAAAACTTGAACGCGCAGTTCGCTTTTCTGTTTCTAACATGGATAGAAAAAATTGAAATGACCGGAGACAATATCCACAGCATGGATCTCAGCGGGGGTCTTAGTGGGGCTTCCATTCGTACGCGTGTCGCAGGATATCACATTTCCAAAATACAAGCAGGTGTTTGTTTTACTTTACTTTCCGTCACGTGCAAAACCACGTTGGCTATTGACAACTTCGACACACAACGTTGTGCCAGTGAATACCGCGGTCCCTAACTGCGTAGGTACGTGCATTGTACACAACACGCTCCCTTTACCGTAGATGAACCGGTTGGAGGGGAAATGCTATGTTAGATAGACTCCCCACTAGCTAGCGGATCGGCGAGTTGGCAACTGTGGTGACGATGTATATGGAAAGACGTTTGTTGTCTAAGAAAAATCGAGACACAATTAAAACATCGAAGCCGTCAACCTACTACGATTAATTAAGTAATAGACTGTGCGCTTTCACAGGCACACTTTAGATGTAGTACACGGTACCGGTACCGTATACAAGAGTGTGCATGGTACTCTATAGCAAGTTACATTTGTCATTTGCATGACGTCGCACAACTCACCAAGCAAATAGACATGCACGTTTATCGTCAACGTTTTCTGAACTCTATTTGAAGTCAACTCAACTGAACTCTATTTGCTCAACTCAACACAATTAATTAACTCAACTAGGTAACGTAGAACAGTGTGCGGATACAACTGAAAGAACATGGTCATAGCTAGTCAGCTACAGCTAGAGCTAGTTACTAGTTAGACCATCATGTCAATGCTAGGTATAGCTACTAGAGTCAATAGCGCTAGACAATGATTTTAGATCGAGTTCTACCGTGTCACTCGATGATCTCTGGGCTGTCATTGTCGGCGCGTACGTTCACATCTGCAGTGAAACTGCGTGACGAGGAGGCACCGGCACCTTAAGTTGTTGCAGATGAAAACACAATTGGTAATTCCGTGTTCGACGAGCTGTCGTCGTGAGCTACGTCTCTCCCAAGTTCATTTCACATTTCTTTTCTGAACTTTCTCGTGTCGTCGAAACCGCGAAGAGACAGCCGACGCTTGCCGTCTGACCAAGTAGTGTTGCAAAGTGGGGAACGCCCACATTGAGATGTGCAACGTTCGCAGCTGAGCTATTGTCGGCAGCAAATAGACACTGTTATCAGACTTTAGCTGAGCAGATAGAAAATCTTGCAACGCATCATTCTTGCTGCTATTGTCGCTGCTTTCGATTTAGTGCGTCGTTTCGATGGCAACCGATGGCGAGCCACTTGTTCCATCTTGTCTTTGATATTCTCGAGTCGTTCGTGTACTCGTTTGAAGCTGGACTCCAGGCGCCCGAGATGAGTTAGCGCGTCGTCTACTACTCCGTCGATCTTGAAAAGGATATTCATATCCTGAGATGAGGCATGAGTGCTCGAGCTCAAAGACTGCAGCTGGCCGTAAACAATCGTTTTTGTAGAGGCGATGGCTGATGAAGTTCGGTTTCTATTTATCGGTGCCGTCTCTCCTATAGAATCGAGGTAGCACTTTATTGAGTCATAGTCCGACTGGAGTACCGCACAGATTCTTCGAGACGTTGCATTCCAAAAGTCTACGTCTAAATGCATCCAAAGCAACTAGGTTAATTAGTTAAAGCGTAAACGTTTATACATACCAGCTAGAGTGCATCCATTCCTGCTAGTGCATTTAAGCATGCAAGGCTTTAGAGTGATCGACATGTTCATGCACAGGCAAATTGAAGAAGACCGCTCTGCATGATGTAGAGACTCTTATATAAACACCTCTTCCTGCATACTGTACAAGCATAGATGTAACGTATATCCTACCTCTTGTTACGTCGTCGTCTGCAAACGGTACGCCGCGGTTTTCCACTAGTATAATTCAGTCGTCACACAGAACAACACGTTAAGCTTCGAGTGACTCTGAACTAAGTCAGTAATATGTATTAGAGTTTCAGCAAAGCGAACGTACGTCTGCGAATGTATTTCAGCTAGCTGCAGCTTGTTTCGAACGACTTCCATAGACCACAGGTCAATATTTTTCTTGATTTTTCTGACTGCAGATTGCGACCGCGCTTTCTTGCTGCTCGGCGTTACCGATGTAAACGCAGACCAAGAGGAAGACGAAGCCGGCTTACAAGAAGTTCCATTGCTTTATATTCTGCGGTGCTAGCAGTATGGATAAAACTTCACTGGTTACACGTACAACTGGCTGCAGCTGTAGGCGACAACTGTGCGAAATCGACGAGGCATCGGTTCCAAGAGCGGGTCGCCGTAGAGTAGATAGCGATGACTAGCTGACAGTCCGTTGAATCGACCTCCAGTCTGGGGAAATATTCCAGCTTTGTTTCCATCTTCTCTTCAGGTAAATAACTTCTGCCTACACGGTGATATGCCACACTAAGTTCTGTCGATCACCATAATTAATTAGTTAACATTGTATGATTGTTTTAACATCTCAAGCTGTTCACGCCGTGTACAACTTAACTTGCTATAAAAATTCGAGACAGTCGCAAACTGCTCACGTTCGACAATTTCATTGGCAGCTCTTGCGTTCCTCGAAAAATGGTCACCATGTCGGATGGTTCGCTTAACCGTCGTTGCCTGTCCATCGCCTCCACACGCACACTGAAATGATTTACTAACGATTGACGGCTACCGACGGATGTGAACGTACACGCCGACAATGACAGCCCAGAGATTATCGATTGACACGATAGAACTCGATCTACAATCATTGTCTAGCACTATTGACTCTTGTAGCTATACATAGCATTGACATGGTAGTATACTTAGTAACTAGCTCTGGCTGTAGCTGACTAGCTATGACCATGTTCTTTCAGTTGTATCCGCACATTGCTCTACGTTATCTAGTTGAGTTAATTAATTGTGTTGAGTTGAGCAAATAGAGTTCAGTTGAGTTGACTTCAAATAGAGTTCAGAATGCGTTGTAGAAAACGATGGACGTGCATGTCTGTTCACATGGTGCGCCGTCATGCAAATGAGAAATGTGACCTGTTATAAAGTACCACGCCAACCCTTGTATACGGTACCGGTACCGTGTACTACATCTAGAGAGTGCCCGTGAAAGCGCGCAGTCTACTAGATAATTAATTGTAGAAGGTTGACGGTTTCAATGTTTTAATTGTGCCTCGATTTTTCTAGACAACAAACGAGTCTGTATACTTTGTCACCACAATTGCCAACTCGACGATCAGCTAGTGCGGAGCCTATATATATATATATATATATATATATATATATATATATATATATATATATATATATATATATATTCGTAGCATTTCCCTCCAACCGGTTCATCTACGGTAAAAGTAGCGTGTTGTGTACAATGCACGTACCTACACAGCTAGGGACTGCGGTATTCACTGGCACAACATTGTGTGTCAAAGCGGAGTTGTCCGCTGCCAACGTGGTTTGCGGTGACATTTAATGGTCCACTCATAGCAGTTAGTATGGAGAGATGGCAGGAAGTATGTGGCCACATTACTTACTTCGACCCCTGCATATCTCTTCAATGTCGATGTTTCAGGACGATAGTCTGGATGGACGACATCGTGTTTGAGTCATACCACATTATTGTAGAGCAATAGAGGCAGTGAACGTGTATCAAACGTGCATACTGCTTTGTGTGGACAGTCAGAGCTAATGCACTTTTATGCATGCATCACCATGTTCTTGTGAGATTCTATCGATCTGAAAAATTAAGTTTAAGTGATTGTATTTATTTCAATTATTTATAGTATACCACAGATAATAAGTCAGTTAGGTATGTTTTTTCTGGATGAACATCTGTTCAATACATGTATTCGTTGTCTTTGCGGCATCGTACTTTATTCGACCATTTCAGTCTGGTTTTCGCAACCCATTCGACCGATTCACCTCTGGTGCTTCTTAGTTACCTTGTCGATCAAAACACAGCACGACAGCTATCTTAATATATCAGTAATTATAACTGCTATTGGATATAAGTTTCGGACACACGACGACGAGATACCTATTTCATTGAAGACGAAGGTAAATGTGGCTAATGGGTATCCGCATTGGGTTTCATTTACCAGACATGGGCATTAGTTGCATTTAACATTAATAACTGCTAGCGATACTCAGAGTAGTGGTAACGATAAAAATCATTGCATTTTATCTTATCCTATCATGATTTAGTTTCATCTGTCAGTCACGTTACTCCAGAGTATAATCTCTCTCACCTTTTAGTGGTTTTGTTTGAGTACATTATAGTCATTGACTTAATGGGTTAGACATACTGTCCTCGCAAAGTAGTTATTTGTTTGATAGAGACATCGACTTGAATGAGACTTCTCCGTGTGGCAGCCATGAGCCATTTTTGGCGTCAGAACATACAACGATTGCGACATCGACGTTGTTATCAACAAATACTTCAGTGACATTTATTGTTTAACACGGTTCACAATTCTTCATCAGAGTTTCGTCCATTGACAATTGCTATAGCTACAACTGGATGTTCATTGCTCAGCCAGATCATTAGGGTATGGTTCTGGTATATTTCTTAAATCGATGTGTCAAGAATTGATGTACGCGAGTTTACACAACAGATGAGACAGACTTACCAGAAAGGCAAACCGGTAGAAACACAAACATGTCAGACAGTCGTTCACGTAATCAGAAGGCAAGGAGAAGACTTGAGAGCACTAATGGATTTGTGTAGCGAGAGATGTTTTGTGTTAAACCATTTTGAAGATTTATATTGGAGGTAATTTTCTGTTGGATCATGTCGAGACTACTTCAGAAAAGCCATCAACAAAATTTGTCTAAAAGTATTTTATTACTGGAATATTTTGAGTATATATACATGATGATGGCATGTCCACTGATAACTGTGATGACTCTCTTTAGTGTCCTCTGTGTCACTGGTGGGATTTAACATCTGCTTTTGAACTATATATACATACATACATACATACATATATATATATATATATATATATATATATATATATATAAATATGATTTAATTGAATAGAAAACTATATTTGCCCAGAAAACACTATCATTGTGTTACAATACTAGTGGTACATAGTGGTAGGTTGGTCAATCGTGAAAATTTTGGATCGGAAGAATGTATGACACATCTTGAAGTATAACCCACTTAGATGCAAGATTTTAATTAAATAAAAGAAAAATTTAGAAGAATTTCACTTCTACATACTGCACTTGACCCCAGCACAAACAAACTGTTCAAAGGCCAATAGCAGAAAAATGTAAGAGCTCCGCCGTTCTAATTAATTATATATAAATACGGCATGCATCATCTCGGATTCGCTGCTTCTACTTGAGATGTCTATCGACGGTGATGCGGAGATGTGTGGACGAGGTATTCTTAGTGAAACTGGACCATTTCCGACCTTACGGTACGTTGGCGCTGGACTAGAGCTCTGGTTATGACAATTCCAGCGTTTTCAATTTGACAATGCTGGGGTGAAACTCGTCTTGATACCGAACCCGCCCTTATACGGGAACTTAATTTACTACTACGCATCCATATTATCATGCGTGGTGTGGTCACGTGAAAGACAATCGATGTGTAGGATTTGCTAATAAATATTTACAAGTAGCTCTATTATGGTAACAAAATGACATCTAATTCACAAGTCAATCGCAGCTCCTCAAAGGGAGCATGCACTAGTCGTTTGTCTCAAAACAAAAACAAATTACAACAAGCAAAGTAAACAAAATCGTTGTTCCTGAGCAGACAAGTACATGCTCACTGTAAACCGATGCGTTGCCGCGCTACCTTTATACCCGCTTTGACTAAGAAAACAATAAATATCAACTAGTAAATGAAACTTTGTTTTACTCAAATAGATGCTACCTAGGCTATTAGTGTTTAGTTGGGGTAGCGCTTTGTAGTAACTGTCTACCAAAGAAAAAAGAAAGAAAAAACGGCGGAAAAACATAGAAGAGACATTAGACAGGAGAAAACGAGCTCGAAAAACAAGAAGTGAGGGGATTAGGAAAGAGGTAACAGACAATGGGCAAGAAGAGAGACAGAATCAATCGGAATATAAAACTTGTTGATTTACAGTAACACTGTCGCCGATTGACCAGTACACCAACACACCGTTTGGTAGCTATTACAGCTAGTTCACGCAACGCGGGAAAACCGATCGTTCATCGTAAGAATTAACGTCATTAGCGAGTACCTCTCAAGCATCAGTGGTGAAAGTCCCCTATAAGGGCCCCGCCAAGCATCACCTTGAAAATGTCTTTAGGGGAATTGAAACAAACGTATCTTTAATACTGAGGGCATTTTACCATTTTTAAAGCAGTCACCTGAATGGTTATCAAGTCTTACCGCTATTGAGCAAACGATGCCCTGAATGAAAGACGAAATTACAAATTCTAAGAGATTCTGTAAAAGCTTTCTCCGCATCACTCCAGCGATCTAGTTTCGCATAATAACTTCCAAGAAGAGCACAAGCTAAAAGAACAAAAACATTTACACGAGCAAACCTTTCACACTAACGAAACTCCCATACACGATTGTCATGCACCAGGGGCGGCGGAGCAAATCGCAGGTTGGAGGGCATGTAAGGATATCGGATTACATAAATGAGGCCTTTCAGTAGACGTTTCCTGTCGCAAAGCGCTTTCTAATGGTGAACTTTATTAAATGCGGTTTAACGCAGTTAGACAGAGTTGACTCCACCCCGGAATGTAGCGCGCGCATCATCAAAAAGAAGATTTATGCGTAGCCCTGCCCCCGCAACTGTGTAATTGCGCTCATATCCTGTGTGACAGCAAACGCAATTTTTTCTAAAGCAACAGAAAGCTCTTAGACATGCACATCTAAAGGTCTGAACACGGTCATACTGGAGTGTAAATATTCAAATATTTTTTCTTCAAAAATTTCTTTGCAGTTGTTGATCGTCAAGTTGCCCAGCTCTGCCGCCACTGTGCGCGCAATGCAAAATCAGTAAAGTATGTGGAGAACAAAAAATCAGTACACCCATGAACGGTTAATAAAAATTACAATTAAGAGGTACAAAAAGATAAAGTAACACGCAACCGGCAGATTCGCACACACACATACACAGTCATATCAAAGCACAAACAAACAAAAAACAAAAACAAACACCAACTAGTTCAAGGTTTCAATGCCCACGCGCAAACCAAGAAATATTTCCTGTTTACATTAAAGATCAGTTTTGAATAGTCAAAACGTCCATCACACAACGAATAAAGTTCTAGTATGCCATAATGTCCATTCTGTATATATACTCACCGAGTGCCATTTGTTCTGAAATTGGTGATATTTTTGTTAGGATATCACGAGATCTCCACAGCAGCGGCAACATATCGGAAAATCTCCCTTGTTGAAATAAACACATTGAAAGATAGTTCAATGCTACAAGAACAAAAAAATCGAAATACATGTTACTTATATATCCTTTTTGTTATAAATGTATAAATATGGCAGTAAGAGTAGTGAGAAGATGATGCTGCTGTAGAATACGTAAGCCCTCTTCAAAGAAATCGGTCGCCCTTTTTACTTTACCTGAACTTTCGTACAATAATACAAGATATACTAGAGCTGCAAATCAAATATTCGTTTATATATACATGTATATACAGGCTTATTTCGTTGCTATAATTTCGAGGCTATAGAAAAACCTAGGATATTCTGTACAAGCACGACAAACACGCATGCAAACAAACAGAAACATTCTGACACACACACACAAAAAAAAATGGCAAATGGCAAATGAATAAAGAGATGCCGTTAAACGGTAATGGCCCCCAGCCAGATGGGAGGGTTTTTGTGCACTACGCAGGAACTATAGGCCGTGCTAAGGAATGTCCTGGAGCCTGGCCAGGTGCTCGAATGAGTACCGACTGCGACGCCAACTGTGATGTTGGGCACGCGAAGTCTCACCCGGACCCCTGTGGCTGATGGACTTGGTCGCAGATGGTGGCATTTGCCTCCCAAGTCAGTAACCAGGTACTCATTTATACCCCTGAGTTGAGAAAGGCAATTGTGTGTCAGTTTCTTGCCCAAGGAAATTATGCTATAGATCGCCATCACTGTGACTTAAACTTGCCACCTTGCAGGGCAAAGAATGTTTGCATTCCCCAAACGCACTTTAACCAATTGAGCCACAGCAACAACAGACACACAGAAACGCATAAGCGTACGCACGCAGACGTACACACACACACACACACACACACACACACACACACACACACACACACACACACACACACACACACACACACACAAACACACCACACACACACACCTTTTGAAAAAGAGATGAATGAGTTAGCTATTCAAACCGTTGCAAGTATAACAGGGTATGAATGTTTAAGCCAACTCATTAAGTTTATTCACTATCCAGAAAACGGTCATTACAGAGCTATATGCAATAAGCAAGATATCATACTCCCTTGTCTGTCACTTTTCCTAAGTATCTAAAGTAGAATCGAACTTTGATTTCAATTTCGCCAAACCTATGGATATTTATGCTACTATTACCAAAATATTGTGTTTAGCACTCATCGATAATGAAAGATAAAGTAATCGTATGACAAGAAACATTGCAAGCACCACGCACATTTATAGAAAGAATCTACAGTACAATTAACGAATCTAGAATATAAGTAAAACATGCAGCACTAAGTCATTTTATTGTTCGCATGAGCATTTACAATAGAGAAAATCTGACCTGTGGCCACATTATGATTTCCTGCAGGTGCTAGAGCTCTATATTTTTCTATTGACTCTAAGAAAGCTACTTCTGCTTCTCTCGGTTGCGACAGCTCAAAATAGCATAATCCAATGTAGACACAAGCTATGAAAAGAAATCAGATATACTAAATAGTGTCTTAAACGCTGTACAACGTTCGACAGATTTGCATGCTCAATGTCATAACGAAAAGATAAAAGAGATATTTGCAAGTGGATATAACGAAACCATTAAAGTAATAGTAGCGATACAGAAACAAAAAAAAAGACACTCCTGTAATGAGAAGAAAATTACACTAACCGTTATCGTTATATATAATACTCACCTCTAGCCATTGATTCTGACATCACTGCATCATTTCTCATAAGCATGCTACGAATCTGCAGCCACAACTGCAAACTTTCACTAAAATTTGTTTGGCTGTGCAGACACGATGCCAGCTTAGACAAAGCTATAAAGCAACATTGCGAAAGTAAGACAAGGATAGATGGCACCACGTGTGATAAAATACAGTAAAGTTACTATACCTTCAATGAAATTATGAGATCCCGGTAGAAAACCGGACAAACTCTTTTTGAACATTTTTGCCGCATTTTCAATATCACCAGCTTCCAAATAGTTTAATCCAATATAATAAAAAGCTGCATATTGATTATACAAATGCTTACGAACAACAAGAGTACATGTTTGTCACATTTCACGTACACATAGCTAAGGTTTCTTGCAATTCACAACGAAGCGATCGATGTGCAGAAATAGATGATTCAAAACAAAACACCGACTCGCTTGGCATGCCGTTCATACAATAGCTCATCCCGAAATCAACCAAAGCTGCAGCAATTAAATTGCAATGAACGGATAAATTATTTCGTACAACATTGAGGTTGAGCGCTGCTCACCTGCACAAAAATATTCTTTCGTAAGTGGTAAGTTTGACCTCCATACTCCAATGCAATGAGTATACAGTTCAATAGCTTTAGTCATATTTCCAGAACAGCCATAACAAGAAGCTAGGTTTTGGGTAGCTAAGGACATAGCCCATAGAAAGCATCATTGCACATTCTCAAAATTCACTGACCAATTGCTACTTGAAGATGGTGAGGGTCAAAAATCGATCTCTTAATAGACACACACTCTTCTGCTATTCTAGTGGCTTTAAAAACATCATTCAACCGCAAGTAACATTTAGACAAACAAAGGAGAGCTATACAGAAATAGAGTTATATCATTGCAACATTCGCACAACATTTTATCTAACAATCACACACACATACACACACGCACACACACACACACACACTGGCAAATGACATGTTTTGTCATAATTGGCAATTGACATATTTCGTCACAAACCTCTCCCACTTACTATCGGCGACTAGACCATCATCATCAGTTCGTTCTTGTCTTGCGAATGCGCGAGCTTGTTCTAAATGCCCCAAAGCACCGCAGAAATTACCCATTAACATCAAGCACAGACCACAAAAAGCGCTTGCTAAATGATGTCAAAGGAAATAGCATCAATATTACTGAAATACCGCATTATATTTAAATTATTAATTATTACCGGTTCTAATAATAGGAGACTTTATTCCACCAACATGCTGTGCTTCATCAATGACTTGTTTATGTATCTCATAAGCACGACGCAGCTGACCATTTAGTCGGCATATGCAGCCCAAGGCGTTCTTAGCTGCAGTATAAAATCAGCAACAGTTAGACAAGCAATTGCTACACTATTCTAACCAACCTTGTAGAATAATCGTGCTATCACAATAGTGCGTATTAGGAAGTTCAATAATGCGATTGTACGTACGTTCAGCGTCATCAAGCTGATGTAAATGTACATAGGACATGGCCAAAGACGAAGACACTAAAACATAAATATAAATACAATTCGCTAGCCAAGACTCTAGTACACTCTGTTACAAAGATTCGATTTGATTTCAATGTAACTGCATGAACAAGAAACATAATGATGTTACGCAACGCTGAGCGATGTTAGTTAGGTACGTACGGAAAGCACAATGTTAATCAACGGGTAACATATACATTAAGTTAAGGAACCATGACGGTGTCTGAGGACGACATAAATGTCATTATTAAATAGTATATTAAGACCGCCGCCAATTTTACAACTTCAACTTGTTTTCTAAACAAGAACTTTGAACTAATTATTATTAACATAAAAGTTGAGCACGAAATCTATATATAAAATTAATATTATGCCACAAAATATGCAGTATAAATCCTTCCTAAGAAGCTTGGCAAATGAATCAATGACTTTCTCCTTATATGTAATTAGTCTACAATTTCCTAATTAAGTACACTGCGTAACGTTTCCGAAATACTAAGCCATTCACAAACTTCATATAAACTTCTAATCATCAACATCACCCTAACCTTTATTCTTGGGCAAGCAGTACCACTCATTGCCAAATACTTCTTAAAGAGTTGCAGTAAATTATTTAAAACAGCTACTCCGAACAAGATGGTCCACTATATCACTATAAACAAAAGTTTTTCTGTCTCAAAATTTTTCATAGTATCAGTTCTAGTATTGGAATAATACCACCTGCCAAAATAGCCTTTTGTATTGCAGATGTCCGGATGAATAACCTTTTCTCCTTTTTACCCTATAATGTAAACATGAGTCCCCACGTCGAGTAGGCACACTCCTCTCGGCTTCCAAAAAGTGGATGAACTCCACCGATGAGCCCTATTACACAAATGCGATCTATAGAACATAGCAAGAGAATTGTATTGTGCGGTCACCTTAAGAGAGCGAGCTAGGTGTGTGTTCTGTCTCGAGGGTTAGAGTGGCTATAATTGAGGAAGCTTTTCTGTCCACATAAGCTTGAAAGTCGCACACAATGGCTTGTGAATTAGACTCAATTCTCGGTTCCGCAATTGGAGTTTGTTTGTGGAGTATTTGACACTCCCACATGACCACGTTATTGAATCCGGCGTCTCAAATTATTTGATCTCCCGCGAGAGTTTCTTGGTACAGGAGGCTTGCGTTGGGTTCTTGAAGAGCTTTGAACAACCTTGCCAAACGACAGCTGTGAAATGAAAATACTGTTCGGTCGGCCATTCTTTCGACGGGATTACCATTGACTCACCGCAAACCGGTGTGTGTGTGTGAGAGTGTGTGTGTTTGTGTGTGTGTGTGTGTGTGTGTGTGTGTGTGTGTGTGTGTGTGTGTGTGTGTGTGTGTGTGTGTGTGTGTGTGTCAGCGTTTGGCGTGATGGATGCGAACGCCGCGATGCTGGCTTTCGTATGCGAGCCAGTGAGTGCGAGGTTGTTCACGTTGCAGCTCGCGTAAAACGATATTTGGTAGGCTAACTGTTGTGTTTCCACCGCTTCACCAGGACTAGGAGTGACTGACTTGGGCGCAGGATTGTTGGCATGGCAATAGTAGAGGCTTGGGACCTTCTTGAAACAAAAAGAATGCTGCTCCAACATACCGATGGTCAAGATATTGGGATATTGGACGGGTTGTAGTCGAAGACGCTAGACCTTCACTAATGGATACAACACGCAAATACCCACCTGGAAATGCTTTTCAATTTTGTGTAGCTCTTTTAGGTTTGTCTTGTCGATTGCGGGTATTGGAGCCTCCAAGCTCAAATAGGAGATGGCGAGCTCTCTGGACTTGGCTGTACTGCGATGTGCTCGCAAACAGTGGTATATGGCAAGGCAACGGAACTTTTCCAGGGCGAAGAGTCAGTTCGTTTGGCGTAGCCAGTCGCCTAGAGCGCTTGTGCCTAGAAGAGCATGATGACCTAGTAATAGGGTCAACTAGACTTCGATAAATCGGACGAATGTCTACTTAGTACGCAGCTGGGTCGATCCCTGCATGGAAAGGCGGGTTTCTTCTTGCTCAAATAGATAGGTGCGGGTTTAATCTAGTCGGTGTATTTTTTTAGATGCTGGGTGGGATCTTGTCAAATAGCTTCACTTGACTTGTTTCAAGGTTCTCAATTCTACAGATGTAAGAGTATCAGAGATAGAATGGCATCTCGACACGAGCTGTCAACTTTTCATCAAATTGTCAGTGAGATCGCCCTACCTCACTGAAGAGTTTGGATGTCAACATTCTGCGTCCTTTGTTCACTCTTTCTCGTTCGCTGCCCCGTTCAAGTACGGTCGGACCTTCCTTTTCAACGCGTGAAGTTAACGGTGTGTGAAACAATCATTTTGCTACTTAAGACATCGATCTAATTGAGTTGATGAATCATGGTACACAATTCTGCGGCTATATACTAAAAATTATATTTTTCTTTAACTATGCGCAACATTCCAACAGACGGTAAACAATTCAGCTGCTACATAGTAGAGATATTTCATTTGTCTAACAGAGCGCAACTTTCCACTATTGAGCACACCACACAATTTTGAGGCTGTACACTAGAGATTTCATTTGTTTAATTGGGTGCAATGTTTCTATAACACACGGCACACACATCTGTGACCATAAGACTCAATTTGTCTAATAAGGCGCAAAATTTGTGTGCCAGTGGATGTGCGTCCAGGTCTCGGGAGTCGAGAGGGTGAGACGCTCGACGTGGGGAAGCACTTTTACATCGCAGGGAATAGAGGAGCGAAGGTTAATTTTTTCCAGATCTCTTCAATATACTAAAAGGCTATTTTTGGCGGTTCTATCATTTAAATCCAAGATCCACTAGTCTTCACGGACTATTTCGTTTCTACACTACTCTGCTAAGTAGCACTTCTGTGTTCTGGTTAAGACTTTGATCATGTGCTGCTTTTGTTGTATGTACTGTTCAGCTTTTGTCAGTGTGGTGTTTCAAAGAAAGTGCTATTTTGGTTACTGTTCAAGTGC
>NC_085096.1:3785482-3812982 GCF_963422355.1 Corticium candelabrum
CAAAATAAAGATATATCGTCACAGAAGCAGTATAAGAAACCGATATCAAAAGTAGAGTCTACAAGAAGTCAGGTTCGAAGTGAAGAATCGAGTCTTAAGTCGAGTGTTCAAACACACTAAAGTCAAAAATGGCAAGCTAGTTCGGCAGGTAATGATACCAGAGGAATTACCCAACCAGGCGATAGAGCTAGCCCACGGCAGTATAATGGGTATACGGAAGACAGTTGAAGGATGCTCAACAACTTTTATTGGCCAGATATGCACACTAATATGCCGACGGTTTGTCGCTCTTGTGACGTTTGTCAGAAAACAAAATTATTGAGATTGTTTCAAGGGCTTCTCTGTAGAGGAAGCCCCTCATTGGTGAGCCATTCAATAGAGACGCAGTAAACATAACTTGTCCTATACATTCACCAAGTGAGGAGAGACATTGCTATATTCTGACCTTGGTTGACCACGCTACGAGGTACCCTAAAACTATACCTCTGAAGAAGGTGAGCAGTGAGACAGTTGCCGAGAAGGCCTTGGTAAATCTTATAGCGGCTCAGAGTAACAGAGGAAATTCTTACACGGCCAATGAATTTGTATCAGACAGCATGCAGGAGGTCTCAAGCTATGCTGCTGAGAATACGGTTACTAATTGCGACGCCGCATCATCCAATGTGCTACGGGTTGTTGTAGACATTTAGTGGGATGCTCTAGACGATGCTGAGAAGATATTGTAGCGAGAAGCCACGGCAGTGGCACAGCTATGTCAACCCACTGCTTATTACGTACAGAAAAGAGTCTTAGAATTCAAAGGGCTTTCTCTGGTTGAACTACTTTATGGGAGAACAGTTCGATTACCGATGAAAATTTGGACTAAAGACGATGCGTCAGAAGTGAGAAAGAGCTATCACTACTTATTTGAGTTGATGGAGAGGCTTAAGGAGACGCTAAGGCTCAAGTTAGACAGCAGCGTTATTATGGCCGCAAGACTAAGAAAGGAGGCTTGATGTAGGGGACAAGGTACTGCTACACCCTATTGAAAGCAAGGAGGTGATTATGCAGTAGAAGGGCTCGTACGAACTCGAAGCAAAGTGCTGTGTCCACGATTATCGAATCAATGTCAGAGGGAAGAGCAAAATTTATCATATCAATTTGCTCAAGAAGCAACAGGAGATAGCGACTGTTGGAGATAAAGAACTTGGTCGAAGCAGTCACAAAGGCCCGACGGTAGTTGGTGGTGCTGTGCAGAAAGGGTTAGCTCAGCAATTATTGAGAATAATGAAACATGTAGTTCCGATGATGCGATTAATGACAGACTGCTACTAAATGTTGGTGCGTGCCAAGCTGATGAGTCGTGGGTAGAATTAATCATTATGGAGAACTTAACTGCAGAGTAAAGTGTCAAGTCCGAGACATATTGACTAAATTTCAAATGACCTTTAACGATCTGCCCGGAGTAACCGACATTGTCCTAAGTCAGATAAAGTTGACTGCCAACGAGCTTATTAGGACCATACCACATGCGGTGCCTTATAGCATAAGAGAGTCACTTAAGAAAGACTTTAGTAGAATATGTTACAGCTAAAGCTAATACAAAAATCATATGCTCCGTATTCGTCGCCAGTCGTTGTTGTGAGGAAGAAGAAAGGCACAAATCAAGTCTGTGTTAACTATTGGACACTGAATACTGTAACAGTGTGTGATGTGGAACTTCAGTTGTATACCTCATCTTGAATCTCAGGAATGACCGTTTCTTCACAAGGGTTACCTTAGTAAGTGCTAGTTGTAAGTACCCATGGCACCAGACGACGTTGCCATGTATGAGTTTTTCATATGCCATACGGCATGGTGAACTCGAGGACAACGTTGACTACAGCTATCAAAAAATTGCTAAACCGAATGAGAAATGTATAGCATTATGTCAATGACATTTTGGTTTGCAAAACTACCTGCGATTGTCATGTGGCGATGCCAAAAGAGCAGTTGAGATGACTGGCTAAGGTCATCAATTTACAGTCAGGCCATCCTAGGCGGTTATCAGGGAGGAACCGACATCTTTTTTGGTCATCAAATCCGTTGTAGAACAACTTCACCGCTCAAAGAGAACCTTCAAAAATGAGAGAAGCAAGTTGGCCACTGACGAAGAAGGACATCCAGTCACTGTTTAGCCTGACAAGGTACTACCGCAAATTTGTCCTAATTTACGCAGCCATAGCTGTATCATTGACTGTTAATACAAGGATGGGACAACCTTACCAAGTAATCTAGGGTTGATTTTCAGGAGAAGGCACTCACGACGTTGAAGGCTATGCTAACAACCCACCTAATTGTCGACATTCCAGATCATAGCAAACCATTCTTCTTGCAAGCAGACGCCTCTGAGATAGGCATCGGAGCTGTGCTCATGCAGCAACACGAAGGCATGATGTTCCCAGTCACCTTCAACAGTAAGAAGTTAGCTAAAAGGGAGAAAACGTCTTTCAACAATCGAAGTAGATTACCTGCCGATCGTCTGGAGTGTGAAGAAGTTGAGACAATTTTTTTATGAGAAAGAATTTGCCTCCAAATAGTTCATCAACCTCTACTTACCTAAAACAGGTAGGGTTTCCGAACGATCACGTATGCGCTGAACGCTGCATTTGCAAACCATCACATAAGGATGCAAATAAAAATAAGAACTACAAACAACGCTAATTTTCTAAGCGGCATGAGATGACATTTATGTCTACTACCTGGTACAGAGATGTGCTGAAGAAAATATCGTCTAGAGGAGGGAGTTGTGTGACGTTGAGACAGCTGACGTATGTAATGAGGATTGATCAGTAGACTTTGGTATTGTGATTGACTGGGTTAGCTTTGAATGGGCAGCTGTAGTATGTTATCAGATTCTAATAGAATCAACATTGATATACAGCACGGTCAGTCATTGGTGCAGTCTACGCGTCCTCTCTCGACAGATGCTGTGTCCGTCTTTGGAAAATTAGCGAGACACGAATCTATGCAATTAATTACTCGTTACAACTGCGCTCACACCTCACTAACTGCGGTTTTGTAGCTAAGCCTGCTCGTCCGTTGCAAAGACAAACGTAAACCGCAAACTGCAAGTTTCAATCCTTTGCAAGTGTATCGGAACGCTAGAACAACGACGACGTAAAGATGTGACATCCGCTAAACGAATGTTGTCGTGTGCATTAATACCTTTGACAGCCCACCAAAGACGGTATATAGATGTCTTTACCCCACCGGAATGCGGTAGGATAATGATACAAGCAGAAAAAATCTATACAAAGCACTTCTTCAGATTCTGTCTCGCCGAAAGGATGTAAGCGAGAAGGATCTGCCTACACGAGGCAAGGGTAGGATAAAGATTAGGGTTACGGGGTAGGAGTAGGGTTAGGGATATGGGGTAGGGTTAGAAGTATGGTTATGGGGTAGGAGTATGGTGATGGAGTAGGGCTAAGGTTAGGGTTATGGGGTAAGGGTATGGGTAAGGCTATCTGGTAGCGGTATGAGCATGGTTATGGGGTAGCGGTATATATAAGATGAGAGTTATAATAGGGGGAGTAGACTGATTGTATAAGATAGGGGTAGACGTGGTAGTATAGTTTTTGAGTCATAGGATAGGCGTATGGGTAGCCTATCCACTGGCACGCGCGTGCGCTCGCACTCGACTCGCCGGAGACTCCTCCCGGAAAATCGACTCGAGTGTGCTTCGTTTCGTCGCTAAAGTTGCGTCATGCTCTAGACGGGAAATGTACTCTGAGCAAGTTTGATTTCCACTGCCCACCGCGTGCGCTCGGACTTATCGGATGTAAGCTAGTTTATGTAGGCATCTCCTAGTATACAACCAATAAATACACACGAGGCTCACATTCTCTCTCAGTGATGCTTGAAGCATTGCCCAAGATTCTGCATTAAAGAGATAGACACCGTCGCTGTATACATGTTTGAACATAAAAGCATAACGAGCAGCAAGCGATGATTTGCCAATACCTCCGTGGCCACGAATCACCTAAATAGGAGAACATTTTTACCATTGCAAGCAAGATAGACGTATACAGTAGTAATGATTGTATCACCAGTAAACAGAATTTAAGTGCAAGCGATAGAGAGGCGAGGTGATCAGCATCTCCTAAAAGTTGTCGTCTAATTTCACTAAGTTCATTTTCACGACCGTACAATTTCTTGTCATCACGAAGACTTCGCGGAAAAACAGACTCTGCAACTAGACATGAACCACAAACATGTCCTATTAAACGATTTGTGTTTGCTCTTACTCTCTTGCTCCTCTTCTGCACTTCTTTTGCATTTCTGTATCTCTACTACTTTAGATCTTACTGCATCCAAATTGGTTCTTCTTCCTGAAGAACAATACCAATCATGCAACATTTTGATTGCTCTCTCTCTTGTTGCAGAAATGTCTCTTTCGATGCAATCCATATGTTCTGAACTGAAGCCGAGATGTTGACCTAACTCTCGCCAGTTGCTGCCAACCAATTTGGCCAACTGAAATAGTTCATATTCAAAGGACACTAATCAAAAACAATGCAAAATTTCTTTACTCCATTTCTCATTAAATTTGTTAAATTTAATGCAACTAACCGTCTTCATTTGGTGTGTATTCTCGAACAACTCTCTCCACCATCTCTTCTCCAAAGACCTCTTCTGCATGCAGTCTGCATTCGGCATCCAGCAAAGTCTCGCACAGCAGCCTAATAGTCGCTTTCTTTCCATGCTTTTTCCTCCATCTTTCTAACATGACTGCTGACTGATCAGACAAACTGCGCTCATATCCATATTCAATGCCATCAATATCATAATACTGAAATGGACAAGGACGAAGGCAGCGAGCTACGTCCTTCCATTTCGATTTAATTTTTTCTGACAAACATTGTAGCTGAGTATTGTTTAGACATTCTTCAATATCTGCAGCAACAACGAACGTCATCAAATCAACAATACAAAACCATTACATCTTGAGAACCTGATGAAGAATGTAACATTTCTTGGTGATCACGGACCCTACAGATATAATATTAGAATTGATTAGAGTTGCATTTTACTTGCAGCGTATCTGTTTAATAGCAAGTTAATCAAGGTAAGCAAAATTTCAAAGGAATTCTTTTCGTGGAATTATTCTGATTGAAGAAAGGTATAAAGCTTATAGAGACAAGGTTTCTAAGTAAACCTGTCATTGTGAAACATACACAAAAACGTAAATAATAATAATTAAGGTTTTTCTATATTACTGTTCCTAAACAAGTTTTAACTTTTGGTCACCAAACAGAAAGTCAAACTCCACATGTAACTAGATAACTGCTATAAAGCCAAATAAAACTAAATATACAAATAGAAATTAATGTAACATCTTACTCGCGTGGTTCACATAAACTTTGGATTTCATCGTTTTCGTCTAAACACAAAGAGACCATGCACATACATTAGTAGAAATTCCGCCTTTTAGTTAACTGTAGAACATCATCACCACATGCATGTTGTGCTTTAGGTACGTTGCTAGTTGATCTCCAGGTTGTACTTTCCAACTTCTCAAACGTCTGTCTGAAAGTATCGATATCCCTTTTCATCAGCTCAGAGTCTTTTCTTGTCACAATTTTATGCATTACTGAAATACTCCTTCTAGTTACGCCACTCATTGCTGATAGGACAGAAGAACAAAGTTGCATACGTAAATCTTCGACTTTAGCTTTCACGTATCTACAGAATCTACTGCGCTTCAAAACTGAAGTGGATTGAAGGCTGTGTTCTGCTTGCTGATTTGGTAATTGGAGAGCACAATTGTCTTTCTTGTTTTCGATACTCACACTTGCTAATCGCTTCATATTGGCTAACAAATCGTTGATGTCAAGTCTTACGCTTGTTTGATATTTAATGCTCACGACCTTTTCTGATGGCAGTAACCGTTTTCTGCCCATCAAGTTCGATACAGCTCTCATGACTGCAAAGCTACTTGCACACAGTTGTCGTGCAGCTGTTCTTTTTTTACAGTTCTCATATATTACATGCCTTGCAGATTCTACTGGCAACAGTCTAGCAGCAGACTTTGGCATTAGAGAAAGACCTACAACCCCAATGACAATTATGCGAAATAATGCAATATAAGTTATGAAACATTATCTTTGTCATGATAAAGACATAATAAAATTTATAACAAAGGCAATATAGATCAAACAGAAACTCATGCCCAATTCTGTTATTTCTCAAATACTGTATTGGTGCTACTATCAACTATTAAAAGCAAACAAGTCGACAGTTTGATGATAGCACAAACCAGTGCTAGAATAAGGTAAGACAAGTGTACAAATCAATGTAAAGTAACTGACAACATAAACAGGTAATAAAGCGACTTAAACATTGAGAACATGAAAGCATGTAAACATGCAAACCATATCTAAGAAATTTCATCGCCGCTAAAAGATCAACTTAAATTTCACGGATGAATATATTGTAACATAATTCAATTTTTCACAAAGACTAAATTTAGATAGCTACATAAAATAATATAACAAAATTTGACAGCTGTAGAAGACATAAACATACCAACATCCAATTTTGCTAGCAATGCCTTGACCTGTTCCATAGTTTTGTGATGGTGACCAAGTGCAACCAATTGCTTCAAACTTTCCGACAACTTGTTGGTGTCACTTTTCATGTCTTCTAGTTCCTTGCTGCTCACACGTTTTCCTGACGACAGCAATGACTTCTGGTTCATCAAGTTCATTAGAGCTGTAATAACTGTACAGCTAAGGAACAGCTTCTGTCTTGCTTCTATTCTCTCCTGACCCTTGTTACCCCAAACATTGCTTACAACTTGTATTGCAGGAGAACTAGTAGTTTTCTTTGGCACAGCAGGGCACTCTAAATCCCAAAAAATAAAAAATATGTTTTAGCTGACATATGAATTTTTACACCCAAATACAATTCTACAAACATAAATATTAAAGATTGCTAAGTGCAACGCAAATCTGTTTAGCAAAAATGTCAATGCATGCGCAAAACGTTGTCCAACTGTTAAGTTGCTATTAGCGCCGAAGTGAATATCATTATGTTGTAACCTTCAGAAACATGAAACACATAAAGCACGAAATAAGATGGCAAGTTAGTTCCCTTATTTAATATTCTATTCCACTGTAAGGTAATCACGTTTCTACTCTGACAACTCTCTGTTAGAACCTACCATCCGCATGTTCACTTTCTTCTTGTCGACTGAAAACGTCAGCAGACTGGTTGGTCTGTAGCTCACAAACCATTTCATTCAATGCTTCAGTCATTTTGAACATTTTCCCCAGTTCTTCCTCTTTGTCTGTCACCAGTATCTGCCACTCGAGAATCGAATTTGCAGCAGACACTAACTTCACGCATAATCCCAACTGTTCCATGTCATCATCCAGAACGACATCAGTTACTCTGCCGTGACTGACTAAAGCAACTGCTTCAGTGCCAACAGACAAAGGTTTTCTATGTAACACATTGCTGATTGCTGAAACATCAAATATAAGATCAATTAATTAAGTTTCAAAATTGCAATGTACAGAACATATACAATTGAAGATGAAAAGATAAAGCAGTTGGTTCAAGAAACAGTCAGACGAAAAAGCACGCTGGTTATATTTATTTACTGTCATTACGGACACTAAATTGACAGGAGTGTTCAACGTTTCAATTTGGTAACTGGGCCAATAAACAATCTAGTATCTATAATTGATGTTTTCGCATCAATTTGCACAACTGCAATCAGTTATATATAGCATATATCTATATCTATATCAATATCTATATCTATATAAAGAAGAGGTGTTTGTGTGTCTGTCTGTCTGTCTGTCTGTGTCCGTCCGTACGAGCGTTTCTCAAAAACGGCCTGTCCGATCTCGGCCGAAATTGGCTCGCGCACGCCGAATTCATTCGGGTCAAAAGTGAGACTGTGGTCGTCTTCCTGACTTCTCCCACGACTACGCCATTTCCCGCCGATCGCACTCGCTTCCGCTTGCGCGCGAATATCTCCGGAACGGCGCATCGTATCTCCACCAAATTTAGACTGCCCGTTCCCGACGTCGGACGGTACGCGATGAGCGTGTCGTTTATTGCGGACGACGCTGGAAAACGGAAGATAGTTTGCATATATCCGGGTCTTGAAAATACGCCCACAGTCGTTTGCCAGTCTACGACGGTCGAAGAGCTGCCGTGTTTGATGCACCTGTTCCCCTAAACGCCCGCAACGTCTTCGAAGATACGCCGTTCAGAGGGACTGTCGAAATGACGAGAGTCGGTACGAGTCGTGACTTCGTTAGATACGGGGAACGGATTATCCGGGTGAGTACTGCATGCGACTTCCAGTTCTGCTCTGATGGTTCGTCTAACTGCACGTGACTTTATTTCATTCAACGGGACAGCGCAATATCCGGGAGTGCTATACGATTGCAAGTGTATACGCGACATATTTATTCACTACAATTATTCATGGCCAACTTCACCTATGATACCATCAAACGCATTTTTAGATACTTTCTGCTATAATCTCTACCTATAAATGCGACCTATCTCTCCTCCACTTCCGTGTTGTATTCGCTCTATGACAAACGTGTGTGTCAACTGCGGCGCTATGAAGTGGAAAGGAGAAGCACCTGGCATGTGTTGTCCCCTGGGCGAAGCCGGGCATTGGAGCATGTATACAATAAAACAAACTTGAATAATACAATTTCGAAAAAGCTCAACTTGGAATTAGTTTTGGTAAGACCAAATCCTTTGTTATATAATGTACTTCTGTACACGTAAGTAATTGCATTTCAAAATTTCATCTCAAATAAATTAATAAATTACATAAAACAAGTCAGCTCTATGGCCCACATTACGAACAACGAATTAATGCTAACCCTCCTAGCAGTTTACGGAAGAGATCTCACTTTTCAGTCAATCTGACACATCTTACCTTTCTGAGCTGTCTGGAGATGCAACAAACATTCCACACCTGCACTCTGTTTTCTGAGATTTCTCATCTTGATAAAGAATTGGCTAAACATTTCAGATTCTGCCATAAAATCTTGTACTCGTCTTGGTACCGCAGGCAGTTGCATTTGTCTCATCATCTGATTGATGCCAATTAGTAAACATCTGCTGGCTTTCAGTTGTTTTTCAGCTAAATACTTTCTATACCTCTTCATACTAAAGTCCAAACGTCAATCTAGATCAAAAACCAAAATGCAATACTACACATCGCTGCCTAAACTATATTACAGTTAGGGTAAATGTTTTTACAGTAGTTCTACAGTATAAATATGGCTATTTCCACACTCAAAACTATCTCTAATTAGGATGTGTGATATTAGTTAGACATCGCTGTAACCATGACAATGCTTCCATCTAAATGTGTCAACTTTGTGTTCTCAATAATTGAAGTTTCCTAACCAGTCTCTATATCTCTGTTTGATTTCTTTCAGACCTCTTCATGCTTAATACTACTCATACCAGCAATTTCCAGCTAGGGGATAGTTGACAACATAGGCGAGATGTTTTCTCCGCCCACTTGAAAACCGTCTATCTCTATGAATATCTGTAGGAGGCAAGTGCAAGGGGCGCATAGGTGTGAGATCGATAGAGATGAAATCACGCTCATATTGGACACATGCAATGATGCATGGAAAACAAACCCATTAGTAACCCTACAAGAGCGCATGCACTAGGGTAACAGTAATACCGCAAGAATTCGACGACTTGACAACCGACCTTACCGTTGATTCTGATTAGCACGTACGCCAGTTCCCTTGGCAAGCTCTCAAAGGTATCGAATAGCTATCAGATATCGACAATCCCACGCGTTACTCAATGTCTCCACCACACTCTCCACTCTCCATCTTCATGTTGATACTTAGCAGTCTACTTAGTAAAGTAGGAGAAGCAATAGTTGGCAGTGTGGAAAACTATGGCTAACGTTTAGGAGAAGAAATAGAGTGGCGAAGAAATGGCATCCAGGAAGGTATACAGATTACATTGCATACCACAACCTAAGCGCATTCACATCCAGACATTCTAAGTCATACATAGTGCAGCAATGACTTTATGTCATATGTAATATCTAAATATTCCATGTAGCTAGAGCCTTAGGGTACGTGGCGGCGTGTGTGAAGTCACAGGTGGTCGTTCTAATTGGCGTGTTACACAGGAAGTAGACAATACCCTAGTTGTACAATACTGATACAAACAAGCTCTAACTCATCTTCTTCTGCTCATAGCTTACTAATTATGATAGGCTGATTGAAACGTATACTTAGCGAGATTCCAGAAATTTGTCACGCTGTAACTTTACTACTTTAATCGCGCCTGTTGTTTCTTGCGTCTGAATGTACTTGAACAATAATTCGGCATTAAAAGTTAGCGCTGGTCCGACGCCAGCGTTTGTATCGATTACCGATCGCTCTGCCACGATAACAATAACGACAGTATAAGCAAAAGGGGGTTGCAGAGGGCGTGGCCTACACAGAGTAAATACAGACTGGCATGCATAGCTGTCTAGGGTTTAGCACTTTAGTGTTTCTTCATATTTATCCCTAAAATGCTTACCTATATAGTTGTTGGTTCCTTACCCTATGTGCCTACAAGTCTAGCTAAACGACAACAATAGACATCATATGCTTTCTCCTCCCACATACTCATTCACTTCGACTTACTCATTCAATTCGACTTACTACACCGTTTGGAGCCTAACTTCGAATAACTGTTGTTACAACGACTTGTACAGTCATTGATGTGGCCACTTGTGCATGGCCCCGGTACGCATGCATGGACCTGGGGAACCCACAGCCTCCCCAGTATACTAGATTAGGTGTGGCCTCCTAGGACAAGGTCTCGTAAAAGATAGACCTAGACCTAGCAGCTGGTTTCCCCAATTTTATACGTCCTTGTGCCGCTCATGGTCAGTGGTTTCCAAAACAATTAGTTAATTAATTATCAACTTGATTACGGCCGGGTTGCTTGCATACATTCATGCTACGTATCGCAAACTACCGAACAAAGACATCAAAAGAAGAGCTAGTGTGAAAGGTTGCCCACAAACGCGTACTGGAGGTACACAATTGTAGCCCTATTGCACTGTAATTTCTCTACCATTCACTCTCTCTTACCGAAATCTCTCACAGCAGCTAGGTTAGGAAGGAAACTTTAACAATAATCCAAAACACTTCAACACGTATTCACGATGCAGAGCAGTGAAAGCAAATTAAAGTGGTCAGACCTAACGCGCGTTAAAAGGCGTGGTTGTAAAATGCCATGTCTTCTATTTAATCATTAGTACACTAGACACGAACTGAGGTAGTAGTCCCACATAGTCCACTGGCAAAAGCAAAAGAAGTGCACATGGTTCTTCCATGGCATAAACGGACTGACTGCCTCTAGACTAATCTGCAAAACAGTGTGTGCACGTAGTGCAACTTTACACTAACAAGAAGCGCGAGGTATTGCGGCAATCCAAGGCACTACACGAAGAAGGTTATAACATTGGATTGAAATAGTCACCTATCGTCAAAGCTACGGACGGTTACTGTACACGAATCTTGTTACGGGAGTCCAATAGACCAGAACGAATTGACCTGTCACTATACCATTCAAGAGGCGCGCGATCTTGCAGCAATCCAAGGCAGTCCTCTTTAGCGTGCTTTTCACGAAAAAGGTAAAGTTTGTCTCGAGATAGCCAGTTATCTTCACAGCTTTAGACGGGAGCGGCTCCGTTATAGGAGCCTAACAGGCCAGAACAATCGACCATGGCAGATGATTCAGTTCGATTTCAGGTGAGATGACCTCAAGTTTCCTAGTCTCCTGGAAAGGTAGCTGATCGAATCGCATGAAAACGTGTTTTCCACGGCGACTGCAATGGTTGCACTCTTATCTCGTCTAGCTGTAGGGATTAGTACACGATGAGACGATTCGTGCATGAATATCTTGTCTAGCAGTGCAAATCTCAACAGTCAACACGTTTTCTTAGTTTTAACCGTCTATTTCGATACCTGTAAAGGTTTAGTTTAGCTAGAAGAGACGCCACACTGTACACTTTGACCATTTCTTCATGTCCGCCTTCTCTTTCACAGAGCCAGTCTCTTCAGACGGCACCGTCTTCAGCTGCCCGGATGTCCACAAGACAGACAAGCAAGCTGGACCCGTTAGAGCTGCAGCCAGTCGAACAAACAGCAGACAGACTCCGCGCCGACAGTGTACATCTCGGTAACTAAGACACCTTTGATGATGATTTTCTTCTAAGCAGGCCAAGAGCTGCAATGACAACACTCATGGGTCGGCTGACGGCATATCTAACCGTCTGGATGATGTAGAAATTATTTCTGTTAACGAGGCAGAAGAAACGGAGGGAAGCGATTGCTGCTGCTGTTTCAAGAGAAGGCGTGGGCACGGTTGGGAAACGAGTGATAAAGAACTTGCTTGGAAATTGTGTCGTGAGGGGAATGAGGCTGCACATCAACGTTTGCCTGGTAGATATCATGCAGATGATGAGCAGATGGCGAGAATTCTGCAAGAAGAGTTTGATCTAGAAGGTAATATCGTATCTGGTGTGTGTGTGTGTGTGTGTGTGTGTGTGTGTGTGTGTGTGTGTGTGTATTTATTTTTATTATTTATTTATTTATGCTCCTTATCCTGAGGGGTATAAATGAGTACCTGGTCATCGACTGGGGTGGACATACTGCTGGCTTGGCATCATGCAAGTAACAACATGCAACTAACAATATTCAGAGGACGTGTACTTGTTAGTCTTGGTGTCCAGTCCCAGATCTGCGCCATAGTCAGTGAACCTGGATGACTCTGGCCAAGCTTCAGGTGTATTGTATAGTGCATGGAGGACCTGTCTGTAGAGGCAGGGGAGCTATCTTTGCGACTGACCTTAATGTCGACGTCGAATGATGCAGAGGGCTTGTTATTTGTCCATTTGTCCATTTCTGTAGGTGTGTGTGTGTGTGTGTGTGTGTGTGTGTGTGTGTGTGTGTGTGTGTGTGTGTGTGTGTGTGTGTGTGCTGTGCGTGTGTGTGTGTGTGTGTGTGTGTGTGTGTGTGTGTGTATGTGTGTGTGTGTGTGTGTGTGTGTGTGTGTGTGTGTGTGTGTGTGTGTGTGTGTGTGTGTGTGGTGTGCGTGTGTGTGTGTGTGTGTGTGTGTGTGTGTGTGTGTGTGTGTGTGTGTGTGTGTGTGTGTGTTGCCTGTTTATTTGTATTATGTATATGGTCAGTTGGACTGGAAGAATTGTCCAAATACATGCACGTGCATACCTGCTTAGTTGCTTTATGTAAGGTAGGTGTGCCTAATTGTGGACATTCTCCGGTATTTTGAGTTGCAGTGGCTGTTTTCTCTTGTAGCCTGCACTAAGAGACAGGGAAGCATGTCTGATATACGCACCAATGACTGAGCTTTGTAACAGTACGTATATGACTAGAGTCACACAACATTAGCTAGCATACTAGCATAATATATGGAATAGCGTAAGTAAACAGTCTGGATGCAGAGTGTATCACGTTATTTTCTCTCTCACAGAATGAGACTGAGTCTGAGTAACAGCTGGACTAGATACCTGAATGGTTGCGTCACATGCTGGAATTTTGAGCCTCGGTCAAAATCATGTTCTGTGGTGTATTACCTCTTAGCAAAATGGTGTCGTGCATTTCAAATTCTGCAGAAACCAAGTGTTCTGTCTATACAATACAATGCAGTAGATGATCAACCATGTTTAGATGAACGTCTGAACTTTAAACTGTGGTTCTAGTATCTGTTGTAATTCTAATGGAGCTGAATATTGATATGAGACAAGGCAGTTATGGCCTTCCACCTATCGTATGTGAGTTTGTAGGTTTGCATTTTGTGCCTTATTGTTGCCAGATCTAGTAGCAGTAAAGTCAGTTAAATTCCGACTGGATTACTAATGTTGCTGATATTGACATTCCACCTACTTTGTTCGTTCTCATTTCATACCCTATTGTGGCCAGATGTAGTATCAGTGGAAACAGCTAGATTGTAAGTGGATTACTGATGTCTGGATCTAGTATGAGTGAAGTTATTCAGGTTTTTTCTAGACTGGAAATACACATTCGCTCCATGCACTTAATGCGCTTTTCTAGCACGTTACAATCAATGTAAGTAGGCTCAAAACTTGAACAAGGTACTCAATAATTGCTTAACCAACGTCAGAGCACTTTCATGATCCAACAAAAGATCTATTCGTATACCTTGAATTTGTAGACATGATTGTAGGAATTTTGTAGGTGCTAACAGTTTTGCAGGTGAATCGTGGTTTTACACCACAGAACATGGTTTTGATTGCCGCCCAAAATACCATCTTGTGAGGCAACCATTGAGGTATCTAGTCCAGCTGTTACTCAGACCCAGTCGCTTCCTGTGGCAGAGAAACAAATGTCCACAATTGGGATACACCCACGGTTGGGCTGTTCACAGACGTTATCCTGTATAATTTGCTATTGCGGTAGCAGACTTTGGTGCGTACGTCGGCTATGTTTGCTTCTCTCTCTGTTGCAGGTTACCAGAGAAAAGGCGTTTGTAACTCAAATTACCGGGAAGTGTCTAAAACTAGCATCACGACTCCATCAGTATATACCTCTAACCTTGTTTTACAGATGACATCTTGTGACTACATGGGCAACTTCTATACTATGCTGATTGGTTTAAATGGAGGCTCTAGGGCGAGGGCGAGTGAAGCGACTGGTGTGGCGTGAGCTTTCAGTCGACTGCATACTGTTCACCGCTCTTGCTGGCTTTGCCAATAGGAGTTAAGACAAATTTATAGGGTCGGTAGCATCGCTTCTATCCCGTTTATGTTATCTATGGTTGGTGGAACAAGTAGTCGGCAGCCAGTGTTACCTACAGTTCACGGCATGGTTTAGGGGATACTAGAGTTGCTCTGTATTCTCTTTTCAACATGGCTGTAGCTATAAGAAGAGACTTGTAGTACATCTATTACATCCTTTTCTTGTTACCCGAGGCTCGGATATCCGGGCTAAGGGTACAGTAGTCGTTCGACGTTTGACCATACAACCATAAGATCGTATTTATACTCGATTAGCGCAGGTGCAAATAAATTCCGACCAATAGATGAGAAGTGGTGTCATTACCGACCAATAGACGAATGTGATGTCATAATAAGGGTCCACCTCTCTTTGTTTGGTAGCTGCTAATTAGAATTCAGCCATCGGGCGTGCATCCTGTACATGGCGTTTAGTCCTTTGCTTTACATAAGGAATTCGCACGTAGAAGCAATGCCTAGTCTACATTTGCACCTGCTTGTTTTCCCCACCAGCAACCACCCGGCGATTCAGGCGCCATGCGGTATGTGTAGCTGTTCCTGACTTGTAAAATAATGCTTGCTCCACAGTGTTAATGCATGCATGGTAGTTTTGAAGTCTGACAGCTTGAATTTTTGGGTGCACATGGCTGAGCGTTTGCAGTGTTTTAGTGGCTTCAACAGAAATTTGGCACTCTACTGGAATTTGCGAAAGGGTGCAAAGGATGGCATGCATTGACCCCATAACAGCGTGTCTGTTTGCCGGACGAACCAACTGACCTGTCAATACGCAAGTCTGGAGAAGCTTTGCACTTTGTTTAGCTAAACGAATGCATTTGAAACCTTAAGTGAGAGGAGTGATTGGGCTAAGACCGTAGTATGCAAAACATTATCACATTACGTGATATGTGATTAGATGCACCGGCCCAGGGTTTGGCACTGTTATGTGCTATTCCATTTATTATAGATTTAGCCGAGGTGAAATTGTTCAAAACTGTGTAAAACAGCAGTTACCATATTGATTTAATAGAATATACAACAATTCACAGGAAATTAAAATTGTATGAGTATTTGTATGAGTTACTGTTGTACATACAGTTTTTCATTAAAAGCTACATTTCCCTGTACATGTAATTAGAGTTCATTCTAGGTGTTTCTGTTTGTAGCTATTGAAAGTAACCTAAATGAGATACATAGAACCATAACATTCTACAGGCATTGATATTTGTTGTGTTTGCTTTTGTAGCGAGACATATGCGAGAACAGAATGTCGTTACTTTGGTGAGATTATTAGTAATCTTGTGTTTTCATCAGTTGAACTGCCTGTCTCTTGATTTGTTTCTGTTTCTTGTTCTATTTCAGTTTGTGTGTCTGTCTGTTTCTTTAATTTGTTTCTCCAATTAGTGCATTTTAATACATTGGTATAATTTCAGATTGAAGAACTTATACCACAGGATGGAATTAGGATAATTCAGGATCGTTACAGACAGTCAGTTCCGTAAATGAATAGTTTGCAGGTGCAGTTGTTGTCAAGTATTGCCACAATAAGCTGACACGTTTATAGTACTCGCACCCATCTACTCACCCACACATGCACACAGACACACAGACACACACACACACACACACACACACACACACACACACACACACAATTGCATCATGTCTGTTTCTGAATGCTCTGTATTCGTTTTATTGTTTGATCTGTTTTTAGCCTACACATTTGTCTGATCGTACTAAGGAGAAGGATGGTATACACATAGAATCAGAGCATCACATGAGGAAACAACTAGACACGGACTTGCTCGACATAGACGCTTTACAACAGCAGGAAAGACGGAAGGAACAACAGACACGTCAACAGCTAGAATCATCTTTAGATGAAGTATCTATGGAAGATGTACATCAAGTGAGTTGCCATAGAAACAGTATAATCATCAAGCATTGTATGTAGCCACAAAATAAAGATTTATTATTAATTAATCTGTCACTGTACATGGGAAAGTGTTACCTTAAACTTTCTGGCCATTAAAGGTGAAGGGTCACACTCGGACATGCACACTTGAGCCGATCTCAAGTGACGTAGTTTCTGCATCGTAGCTATTTTACGTAACATATGTTCAAGTGTCCTGGCAAGAAAAACGGTTTCGATCACCAGTAAGCCCTTCAAACGCAGTTCATTTGTTGATCATGTGCAAAGGGTCAATAGACGAAGACTACTGCAAAACTGTCTATTTATGGGTTTATTGACAGGCATGCCAGCAGTGTTAGCTTTAGACAATACTAATTTTGGATCACGTAGCCAGACCCCTTTCTGCCGTGTCATCCTTCTGGGCAAAATACAAATTTTGGTGCTCACTGTGAACTGAGTGCGCATGGTTACTCTGAGAGAAAGGCGTAACTACAGCAGATGCAACATACAGTTGCAACATACGGAAACATGACTTGTGCCTTCTGGTCATGTGCAAAGCTTAAGGAACTTCGATTTGGCTCGAAGTGCGAGATTGCTTGTAGAATTTTACCAAAACAGAAGTGCAGCAACCTCAGTTTGAGGTTTAAGAAGAAAATTTCTGAGCGATACATCTAAATAATCTATAATTTAGCTACTATGGTCTAACTCAACGTCTTCCAGTTCCAATTCATGGTATACAGAGACTTTATTAAGTCAGCTTTGCCTTCAGTTCAAATTAGAGCATGTAAGTTCTCGAGGTTACTGGGGGTTTCAAAAAGTGCACCCTTTTCAAAGGTATGCAGTGCCCATGTCCTAGCGTGGCCCTGCACCTGTAAGGTAGAAAATTTGTATGTCGTCAGGTAGAAAGAGTCTCTTTGTAATGAAAGGTCAAATGTTTACGGCAAAAGTGTTTTCAGATTAAGTGACTGACGACAAGAATTTGTATTAGTACTTTACACTGTATGCTGTTCTTGCTATACATGGCTTGGCTTTGATTTAGTTAACTAAGTTTATCTGATGATACACACAAAGAGATTGAAACACACTAACAGATTGTTATGTTGTGACAGTACCTGTTATATGCATCGAAGACTTTCTAGGCTTTCTGTCATTGTAAACTAGGCTGACGTGCTCATTTTGAAAAAATGCACCTATAGAGTGACAGAGATTCCAGTACCACAAAACACTACAATGAAATTTTGTACAAGCCAGTGAACAGAGGGTATGAATACATACATAGCAACTAACTCTGCAACCACAGCTTGTATGTACATAAGCCTGGGTGGAAACAATGTATGCCAGAAGGTGATTTTGAAGCTAAGTGAATATGTGGAAGTGCTGTATTTTAGTGTATGCAAATAGCAAAGGTAAAATAAGGACCAGCCTTTAGAGCTCATGCTCCAGTCAGATGGCTGGGTCGCTGTGCACTTTGCAGGAGCTATGGGCTGTGCTAAGCAATCTTCTGGAGCCTGTCTAGGTACTTACATGAGCCTCAACATTGACGCCAACTGCGGTGTGGGCACCCTAAGTCGCACTGGGCCCCTCGTGGCTGATGGACTTTGTCGCAGTCGGGAGCCTTTGTATGCAATGATATCAATAAACTGCATATAATTGACAAACAATTGGCTGCTCTCACTATGATGTAACAAGCATGTAGTATAGTGACTTTTTATACAGAGTACATTGGTTGGATTGAGGTGACTTCTATGTCACAGAAGATTGAAACTTTTTGAATACCGTATTTTTGTAAATAGTGCTCCATGGAGCACTATTTTTTCATAGTTCTGAAACATGCGGCATAATTCCAGGATGGTGCATTATATTTTGCAAGTACAGGGACTGTTGCGTTGTTCGTTTTGTAGACCGTCACACTACACAACACGAACAAACTGTTGTAATCTATAATCTTACAGTTTTACTGGTATGTATTGTAGCTACTTTGGCTTTCACTTGAGTCATATTCATGGTATGTTGCATTTGTTGAATCTTCATTGTCAGTCAATGGTTCTATCTGGACCTTCATTTCATCTCAACCGTGCACATTGACATGCATGCATATAACTCTGTTCAAATACACCTCAGTGGGGCAATAATAGAGCATGGGGCATTATTACTTTGTATAGGCTCACAAGGGGCATTATGTGAGCATGGGAAACTAATGACGGAAATAGGGTAGTCGACACTATTCCTACACAATAATTAGTTAGGCGACATTAATCTTGTTATTGTTTGTTATTGCCGTTTAAATATTTCTATGTAAATTTTGCTGTAGGAACTAGGTAATCTGTTGATTTTGAACAACAGCACAAGTCAAGATTATGTTCAATTGTCTGAGGATCAGCAAGCGGCCGTTGCTAATACACCACTATCGATGATCAAAGCCATTCAAATTGAGATTACCAAAGATTACGAAGAGCAAATTTCACTGGAGATTATTGAAAGCTGAAATCTACCACATTCACAAAGAGAGAGAGTTGAACTCCCAACTTCTTCATTACAGGTTTGGTACCATGGTGACATTGTGTTGTCTTATGCTTGCTATGGGCAATCGTTCACGAGAAATATGAATGTGCGTAACACCAACCCACACTGTGCATATTTCTGCACGCGCGCGCATGCGCGCGCGCACACACACACACACACCAAATTGACACCACAGCACACAGCACACTCATATTAGGCTTTCAATGTGCTTGTTGCTATTGCCTGTTACTATAGTTACTGACAACACCGCATTGCCTGATGTGGCTCCTGTACTTATCTCAGCGAGAGGCTTGCATGTATACTCAAATATATGGGCCACATCTGTATTAGGCATTTGTTCATTGTTTCTGATGTCATCTGCTTGTCGTCTTTCAGATAACGTAGTATCTCTTGTTATGACTTTTGCCTATTTCTTTTATTTCAACATGGTTTTGCCCCACCGGGGTGAGCAGATTTTGAGGAGCATCCTCTTCTGCAACCAATACGTGCTATGCGGTTACTCATCTCCTTCGAGGATCTCATCGATATTGAAGGGATGCTCGGATGCATGGTGAGAGGAGCAGATGAAAGGTAACGTATTACACCAACGATAACTGTTATTGGCACTAGAAATGTCCGAATTTTCAGTACAATTGTCCAAAGGATTGAATGCTGGTCATGCTTTGGTATGATGCATGTCGATACACACACACGCACACACACACACACACACGCACACACACACGCACACCACACACACACACACACACACACACACACACACACACACACACACACACACACACACACACACACACACACACACACACATACACACACACACCACGAACACACACACACACACACACACACACACACACACACACACATACACACACACACACACAACACACACACACACACACACACACACACACACACACACACACACACACACACACACACACATACACACACACGCGCGTGCACACACATATATGTATATTTGTGTATTTGTGGTTACACCATTACCTCGTTTTGGACTGTAACTGCTGCACCTGAAAGGTTTTTCACAATGACTTTCTTTTGTAGTTACATTTCTTCGTTCTGTATTGTACATTTGTAGTCTGTAGTTTTGTGGTAGCACCAGCATGAAAGTTATGCAGGCCTCTGCAGTCTATCTCCTTGGCTATCATGTGTTACAAATAACCAGAAGAAAATATTCATCCAGAATTTTGAAAGTGTTTATTTGCTAAACTTACAATTAGTCAAGAAGGCATGATGTTTATCACTGATGCATCAATTCTGCAACAGTTGGTGTTTAGTCAAGAGGAAGATGTGATGTAATTGAATACATGCACACAATCTCATGTGAAATGTATCCTCCTCTTTTTTAAAATAATGAAGTTGAGACCAGCAGTTGATATCCTTGTCTTATTTGTCTGTGCACATTAGTCATTATGCCTCTATTTCGTGAGTCAAAACATGTCTGAGACGGAAAGTGTATCTTAGCATCAATGAGTCTTATTTATTTCAGCATCAATGAGTGTTTTGGTTTTCAAGTAGTGAAGCCACTCATTGTGGTAGTGAGTAACACAATCCGACCATCAATGTCTTCAGTAAATCTATGCTTTACATGAAACTAAAATATCTTTCTTGGAGACTTGCTATTACCAATTACGTATTGGGTTTCAAGTGTCTTGAATGTTGTTATTGATTGTTTTCATACACCTTTGTTCACAAGATCACTAAAGTATCAACGATTTCTGTTGTTTCAGTTGGCATTTTGTGATGTCTTTCTGATTTCTGGGCTCTGCTGGTGAAGACAACAAGTATGATGCCGTTGTCAACTGTCATCTGTCCTTTGTCTGCTTGTTTTTGTTGGACTGTACAATAAATTTAGTTGCACAGAAATGCAGTCACAGAGAAATGCAATCATTATCAAACTGTCATCCCATCAGACAATCCCGATCTTGCTCACATCTTCACTAGTCCATTCTGGTTTAGCCCACCAAAAGCAAACAAAAGGTATTAGGTATTAGTGTTCTTAGTGCAAAACGGCAGGAAACAGTTTTAATGCAGTCACATGTTGCCTTGGCTAACAAAAATTTGAACATGTGTGTAGTATGTAAGGTTGGTGCAAATTGGTGTTACAGAGTCCTTCATGTGCTTAACTAAGTACTTGTATTGTACATCAAGCCTGTTTGTTCAGTTAAGGGCGCGTTTCCGCTAGTGCCTAAACCGGTTTAACAAGTGGTTTAAGCCAAACTGGTTTAAGAATTGACCTGTTTTCACCTGCACTAAACCAGTTATATGTTAAACCTAAACCTACTTCTTAAACCTACTTCGAAGTAGGTTTAGCAAAGTGGTTTAGGTTTAACTGTCACGTGACAGTAGCGGGCTTGTTTAGATGGCTTCTGACAATGTCATTTTGATGATATTGACTATTTTGCTGTGATAAGATTGCCTTAAAAGATGTAAGGGTTGTTAACAAGGGGAGAGAAATCAGTAGCTACGGAGAGAGACAAGACAGTGTCTTTGGTCATCATCATGCAACTTCCTACTAGCAGATGCTGAATCAGTGAAAACCAACAGTTGCTCTGACTCAGCGACAAAGCAGCCCAATACTTCAAAATAAGGCGTTCCTAGACGGTTTGTTTTGCACATCCTGGATGTGCAAGTTCCTAGTGGAAACAGTGCTTTCTTGAACTGGTTTAGTTCTTAAACCCATTTAAGCTAAACTAGTTTAAGGTGCAGCTAGTGGAAACACGGCGTAAGCTTTAAAATCTTTAGATATTTTACAGGTGTATAGTCTGTATGTACGAATTTGTAGAAAGAGAGGATGTCAGGTGAGCCATATTTAATGTGAACATGCTTGTAGCATTTGGCCAACACCATACTCATGCAAATAGTGGCATTTCCAGCTGTTTCGTTTTACTGGATGTACCAGTGTAGCTCAGTGTGTTTCTAATAATAAGAGAGGCTACATTATTTTCAGATCAAATTCACGTTATGACAATTCAAATTGGTAGTTTGTCAGTTCAAGTTCATACTTTGAATTGACTAAAGACAGATTTCAAATGACTGTGAATGAATCTGATTGGACACAATACCAATTTGAAATGGCAAATTATGAACTTGAACTGACAATGGGAATTAGAACCTAAAAAGTACCAAATTGAAATGACAATAGGGATTCCAATTTGATCTGGAAATTGTGTAGTTTTTCAGGCATAATAGGAAACTCTGAGGTTACTCTGGACGTACCACAGTACAACCCTGATTATCTGGACTTCGACAGAAACCAAATTTTCTGAATTATTGAAAATTCGGATAATAAAATGATGGTGTGGTTGACTAGTGCTTTTTGGTTGGAAATATATTTATCCGGATTATCGAAACGTCCAGATAATCAGGATTGTGCTGGTACCTCTTCACAGCAACAGAGCTGGCTGATCCAGCAGAGCAGCACAATGCACCACAATGTGTGTGAATGCAGCCAACTGAATCATATGCTAAATTGAGTGCAGTGCAGCCTCTCTTGTTTACTGATTGGTGTGTGACCTAGCTCTCAGCTACCTCCTTCATTCGTCATCCCATTCAGTCAAGATTCTAAGATGTAGAAATGATTACTACTTTTGATGTGTTTTCGGTCATTATGCAATATACATACATGGATGTTTTCTTTGTGATAGAACTTGTGCAGTTAAAGGTCATCTATGTTACGACTAATGATCACTGCCACTAGAACAATCAGTTGTGACTGAAATTCAAGATCCCAACTAAGCACAATCACTACACATATCCATCCATCGACATTCAATAGATAGACTCAAAGTACTGCAAAACAAGAGAGAAGAACAGACACCGTCATGAAAGTGGTCACAGTAACGGTACCACTGCTTACATGCATCTATGTTGTATTCAGAGCATTTCACTGTCATCAATAAGGAATGTGCTGTGTTCCCTTGTAGACTGTGTCCGCACTAGTTCTGCTCTCAACTAGTTTAGAACAAAACTTGTTTAGAATCTAAACCAATTACGTTTAGAGCATCTGCACTCCACTTTCTCAATACCAGACCAAACTGTTGTGTCCTACGTTGTAACAACTCTCTTTTGTTCCTAGTACTGCTTGAGGTGCTTTCTTTCCAGAACGTCTTCTAAGACTTAGAATATGTATATGACCAAGATAAGAGATGCCCCTGTACCAGGCATCCTTATTAATAGAACACGAGTTATCATCACGTGATAGTTAAACCTAGACCACTTGAAATATACAACCTTTTGATAGGTTTGGCAAAAGTTGTCTAAAAGAGAACTCTCACCAAAATCAACAATCTCTCAGATGAAAGCTGTCACATCATGGCACAAAACCTAGCAACCGTTTGCTGCAGACTTCTACTGTAACAGAGAAATATAGCATTGAAATGACGTATGTGCTCAAACTAGTAACTTGAACGCGCAGTTCGCTTTTCTATTTCTAACATGAATAGCAAATAGGAAATTGAAATGACCGAAGACAATAGACACAGCAGGGGCTCAGCCGGGTCTTAGCGGGGCTGCCATTAGTACGCGTGTCTCAGGAGATCACATTTTCAACACGCAAGCAGGTGTTTAGTTTTACTTTACTTTCTGTCATGTGCCCAACCACGTTGGCAGTTCTTGACAACTCCGACACACAACTTGTTGCTAGTAAATACCGCGGTCCCCAGCTGTGTAGGTACGTGCATTCTAGACAACACGCTACCGTTACCGTAGATAAACCGATTGGATGGAAAATGCTATGTTAGATAGGCTCCTCACTATCGGATCGCCTAGTTGGCAACTGTAGTGATGAAGTATACAGAACGACGTTTGTTGTCTAAGAAAAATCGAGACACAATTAAAACATCGACACCGTCAACCTACTACAGTTAATAAATAAGTAGACTGCGCGCTTTTACGGGCACACTCTAGATGTAGTACACGGTACCGGTACCGTACACAGGGTGGGCGTGGTATTGTATATCAGGTCACGTTTTTCATTTGCATGACATCGCAAAACCCACCAAGTAAACAGACATGCACGTCCATCGTCACCGTCTTCTGAACTCTAGTTGAAGTCAACTCAACTGAACTCTATTTGCTCAACTCAACTCAGTTAAGTAACTCAACTAGCTAACATAGAACAGCGCGGCTACAACTGTAGGAACATAGTCAGCTACAGCTAGAGCCAGTTACTAAGTAGACTACTATGTCCAAGCTAGGTATAGCTACTAGACTCAATAGTGCTAGACAATGATTGTAGATCGAGTTCTAACGTGTCACTCGATGATCTCTTTGCTGTCATTGTCTGCCCGTACGTTCACATCTGCAGTCAAGCTGCGTGACTAGGCGGCACCGGAACCTGGGTTGTGGCAGATGGAAACACGATTGGTAGTTCCGTGTCCGACGAGCTGTCGTCGTGAGCTACGTCGCTCCCAATTTCATTTCGCATTTCTTTTTTGAGCTCTTTCATGTCATCGAAACCGCGAAGAGACAGCGGACGTTTGTCGTCTGCCCACGTAGCGTTGCAAAGTGGTGAACGCCCACATTGAGAAGTGCAACGTTGGCAGCTGAGCCATTGTCGGCAGCAGATAGACACTGTTATCAGACTTCTGCTGAGCAGGTGGAAAATCTCGCAACGCATCATCATTGCTGCTATTGTCGCTGTTTTAGGTTTAGTGCGTCGTTGTGATGGCAACCGATGGCGAGTTAATTGCTCCATCTTGTTTTCAATGTTCTCGAGTCGTTTGTGTACTCGTTCGAAGCTGGACTTCAGGCGGCCGAGATGAGTTAGCGCATTTTGTACCTCGCCGTCAATCTTGAAAAGAATATCCATATCCTGTGATGAGGCATGAGTGCTTGAGCTCAAAAACTGCAGCTGGCTGCAACCAATCGCTGTTGAAGAGGCGGTGACCGATGAAGCTCATTTTCGGTGCCGTCTCTCGTATGGAATCGAGGTAGCACTTCAGTGAGTCATAGTCCGACTGGAGTACAGCAGAGATTCTGCGAGACGGTGCCTTTCAAAAGTCTACGTCTACATGCATCCAAAGCAACTAGGTTAATTAATTAGTTAAAGCGTAAACGTATATCTATACATACCAGCTAGAGTGCATGCATGCTTGCTAGTGCATTTGAGCATGCAAGGCTTTAGTGTGATTGACATGTTCATGCGCAGACAAATTAAAGAAGACCGCGCTGTATGCTGCGGAGACTCCTATATAAAATATCTCATCATGCATGCTGTACATGCATAGATGTAACGTGTATTCTATCTCTTCGTCCGTCGTCATCTGCAAACGGTACGCCACGGTTGTCCACTAGGATAATTCGGTCGTCACACGAAACAACACTTTGAGTTTCGAAGTGACTCTGAACTAAGTCAGTAATATGTAGTAGGCTGACGTAACTTTCGGCAAAGCAAACGTACGTCTGCGAACTTCATTCGGCTAACTGCAGCGTGTTTCGAACGAATTCCATTAACAACAGGTCAACACTCTTCTTGATTTCTCTGATTGCAGATTGTGACCGCGCGTTCTTGATGCCCGGCGCTACCGATCTAAACGTAGACCAAAATGAAGACGGCGCCGGCTTCCATGAAGTTCCGGATGCTAGAGCTGTTGCGGTCCTAGTAGTGTGTTTCAATGGTTACACGTACATCTGGCTGCAGCAAATTAAATAATGTTTTTATATCTTTATACACGTATGTTTAATTAATTAGTTATGAATGTTGCCGAGCGTAGCGAGGCTTTTAATCCGGGTGGCACAATAGAAATGGGCGTGGTTCCATAGGGGTGTTCATGTATGATTAGTGACCATCTACATTGTTATTATGACTTAGACTCTTTGTGCTTCCGTCCTTAGGGTGCATATGTGTTATTTGTGTTAGCTGTATTATAAATACATACATACATACATACCTATATATACATGGTGTGTGTGTGTGTGTGTGTGTGTGTGTGTGTGTGTGTGTGTGTGTGTGTGTGTGTGTGTGTGTGTGTGTGTGTGTGTGTGTGTGTGTGTGTGTGTGTGTGTGTGTGTACATAAATCTCAACATTTCTCCTCCCACGACAACGTTTCAAGATAAGACCTACCTTAAAAATCGTTTTCGTGTCCGACTACAGATGAGTCTACGAACGATTCTTGCAAGTGACCAAACGGCGGCAGAAACGCTTCATGAACTTACGTCGCCCCATCCTTTTGTACTGTAGCTAGGGACTGTGTCTACGTGACAACCAAGATACACCTTCAGGAGTTGAATGCCACCTATAGTCAACTATTCACATGTTAGTATGATGAATCCTTTACTACGCTGTGCTGCATCTAACACTGTTGATAGTCACTGTTTGACGATGTCAATTTCTATGTCAGTAAATACCATATCACTCGTTACAACGGAACTGAGTGCATACCTAAACTGTACATTTCAAATTGTCTTGATGAGGATGGCAAAACGACGACTACCTATAGCAGGCTTATATACGTAATCTAAACTACTAGGAAGTTTGCTTGATTACTTCCATGACAGCTACGGTTTTAACAAATAAGCAAATAAGTATTGTCTAGCTGGGACTCGGCGTTTCAGTAGACGGTCTGAAAACTCGGTCGGACGTGTTATTTATGAACGCGAGACGCCTACGGATACCGTACAACTAGTTTTAACATCTAAAGCTGTCGCGCTGTGCACAAATTAACTTGCCTTGAAAACTAGAGATAGTCGCAAACTGCTCACGTCCGACAATTTTATTGGCAGCTTTCAAAAATGGTCACCATGTCGGATGGTCCGTTTAACTGTCGTTGCCTGTCCGTCGTCTCCACACGCACACTGAAATGATTTTACTAACGATCGACGGCTACCGACAGATGTGAACGTACACGCCGACAATGACAGCCCAGAGATTATAGAGTGACACGGTAGAACTCGATCTACAATTATTGTCTAGCACTATTGAGTCTAGTAGCTATACCTAGCATTGACTTAGTAGTCTACTTAGTAACTAGCTCTGGCTGTAGCTGACTAGCTATGACCATGTTCTTTCAGTTGTAGCCGCACACTCTTCTACGGTAGCTGGTTGATTTAATTAATTGAGTTGAGTTGAGCAAATAGAGTTCAGTTGAGTTGACTTCAAATAGAGTTCAGAAGGAGTTGTAGAAAACGATGGACGTGCATGTCTGTTCACTTGGTGAGTTGTGTGAAGTCATTCAAATGAGAAATGTGACAAGCTATAGAGTACCACGCCCACTCTTGTATACGGTATGACTGGAGTGGAGAACAAAACGCTG